>NW_024523756.1:198232-230113 GCF_017590135.1 Pyrgilauda ruficollis
TACTATAATATAATATATTATAGTATAGTATATTATATTATAGTATATTATATTATAGTATATTACATTATATTTATTATAATGCTGTACTAAAACTGTACTGAAAAGAATAGAGAGAAAGGATGGATCAGAAAGCTGGAATGGAATGGAATGGAATGGAATGGAATGGAATGGATAACAAAAACCTGTGACTCTCAGAGAGTCTGACACAGCTGGACCATGGATTGGTCATTAAGTAGAAACGATTCACACAGACCAGTCCAAGATGCACCTGTTGGTAAACGATGTCCAGACCACATTCCACAGCCAGCAGAGAGTTACTGCTTACATTGCTTTTCTAGCTAGAACAGGACAAAACTCCTAGCAAAGCGCTTTCATTGAACACCACGCTGACGTGCCCGCTCTTGCAGACATGGCGAAGCGCGTGGCCAACGTGCTGCGGGTGGTGCTGAGCCTGCAGCAGGGCCCCGAGCCGGGCCCCGAGCCCGCGGAGCCGCGCGTGCCCCTGCGGCTGCTGGCCCCGCACATCGGCCGCCTGCCCATGCCCGAGGACTACGCGCTGGAGGAGCTGCGCGGCCTCACCCAGGCCTACCTGCGCGAGCTGGCCCTGGCCGCGCACTGAGCGCCGCTCCGGCACGCCGGCAGGGCTCCGGGAAGGGCGGCGGAGGCAGAGCTGCCCACGGGAAACGCTCCGAGCGCCGCGGGCACCGCGCCTGCGGGCACCGCCACGGAGGGGCTTCATGCATGAGGAGTATCGAAAGGTTTTTATCAGAAAAATATAAATAAATGCTCTAGATTATTTTCCTGTCTTTTTGAAAACCACAAATAAAATGTTTATAGTACTCCCGTGGGTTCCTGTGGTTTTTAAGGCAGGGTTTGGGTTTGTAGGTGTGTGTTCTTTGCTGTGTCAGCCCGGGCTGGGTGCGTGGGGGGTAAGGACAGCCCAGGAATGTGATACAATCCCACCTTACCTTCGGTGGTGAGCAGGGTCGGCTCCTTCATCTCGGGAGGAAACATCACTCATCCTGGAACCCAGATAAACCAGGTTGTAGCCTTTTGGTACTGAAAGGAGCTCGTGTAAAAGCTGCAGAGGGACTGGGGACAAGGGCTGCAGGGACAGGAGCCAGGGAATGGCTGCCAGTGCCAGAGGGCAGGGCTGGATGGGATCTGGGCAATGAGGAATTGTTCCCTGGCAGGGTGGGCAGGGGCTGGGATGGAATTCCCAGAGCAGCTGGGGCTGCCCCTGGATCCCTGGCAGTGCCCAAGGCCAGGCTGGACACTGGGGCTTGGAGGCCCCTGCTGTGGTGGAAGGTGTCCCTGTCCCTGGCCGGTGGCACGTTCAGGTGACACTGGCTGTGTGCAGGGGCCGGGTCACTGCGGCTTCGCCTCCTTCCATTACTGTAATTGGGCCTGAGCGGCCCCGGCCCGGGCGGGACGGGCTGGGATGAATAATTCACCGCCTGGAAACAAAACCTCCGGCCTCAAAACCGCTCGGCATCTGCCGCCGGGGCTCGGCGTGGGAAAGGTGCCAGGAGGCACCGGGAGCGGAGCCGGCGGATTCCCCGGGGCTGGAGTGGGGATGCTCCGGCACCCCGAGCCCGGCGCCGCTGCCCCTCACCCTCCCGGGATTTTCCTCCCACCGAACGGGAACGATCTGCCTCTTCCCTTCCCTTGCTCTTTCCCGAGACCGGGATGTCTCTTACTGCTCCCCGGGCGGGGGTCACTCCGCTCCGGGGCAGCACCAGCCGCCCTCGGCTCCTCCGCCGCCGCGGGGTGCCCGTGTCACCGGTGCGGTGTCCCCGTGTCTCGGGTGCGGTGTCCCCGTGTCTCGGGTGCGGTGTCCCCGTGTCGCAGGTGCGGTGTCCCCGGGCTGGGCAGGTGCCGGGCAGTGACAGGCACCGCGTTGCTGCCACCAGCGCCTCCCAAACCCACCCCCGAAGGGGCTCAGCTGCACCCGGAGCCCACCCCGGCTCCTGCCCCCTCCCAGCCGGGACCCGCGGGGGTCACCCACCGTAACCCCTCGCCGAGGGTGCCTGGGGGGCCGTGCCCCCCCGCTCTGTCCCCGCCCTGACGTCACCCGGCCCCCCCGTGTCCCCGGACCTGCGGCGGGATGGAGCCCGGCGCTCGCCTGTGCCTCGCCCTCTGCCTCGCCGGCGTCCTCCCGGCCCCGGGTGAGCAGGGGGGCTCGAGGGGCGCGGACCCCCCTCGGGTGCGGGGGCGTCCCGGTCCCTGGGGCAGCATCGCCCCGCAAGCAGGGAATCCCGGGGCTGGGGGTCGGGCTGGGTGAGGGGGGACGGGGGTCCCGTCGTGCTCCCTGTCCCTCCCAGCTGCCGGAGGGTCCCGCGGCCGGGTCCCGGGGATCCCTCGGGAGGGGTCCGGCTGCACCCCGGCCCCTCCAAGCCCCCGCTCCGGGTGTCCCCAGGCTGCCGGGGCGCGCCGGGAAGGTTCGCCTACAAACTGCTCCACGAGCTCTTCGCCAACTACTCCAGCGCCCTGCGCCCCGTGGAGGACACGGACCGGGCGCTGAACGTCACCCTCAAGGTCACCTTGGCCCAGATCATCGACATGGTGAGCGCCCGGGCACGGCACCGGCACCGGCCCCCGCGCCGGCTCCTGCTGGACCCCGCGCCGACGCTCAGCCCTTGAAGCCAGCCCGGGTCCGCCCCCAAAGCAGCCCAGGCGGCCTCGAGTCGGCTCAGAGCACTTTGCAGACAGCCCGGTTCCCCCCAAAACCAGCACGAGCCCCTCGAGCCCAGCTCAGCTCCGCGGGGCCCCCGGGCTGGGGGCCGAGGGCAGTGGGGCGGCCCCGGGCTCCATTCCCCCACGCCCACCCTCTCCCCTCGGCAGGACGAGAGGAACCAGGTCCTCACCTCCTACCTGTGGGTCCGCCAGACCTGGCTGGACGCCCACCTCACCTGGGACAAAGACGAGTACGGCGGCATCGACAGCATCCGCATCCCCAGCAGCTACGTCTGGCGGCCGGACATCATCCTCTACAACAAGTGCGTGGTGCTTGGCCCCCAGGCTGCTCCCGGGGCCGGGGGCCCGGCCGGGGCTGGGGGGCTGCACGGGGTGCTGCCAGCCTCGGGAGGGGGAGCAGGAGGGTCCTGGAGGGGGAGATGCAGGGAGAGGGGGCGCGGGGGTGCTGGCAGCAGCCGGGTGTGCCTGGGACCGACCCCACCACCGAGGGCACAGCCGGGGGCTGCGAGGGGCACGGGGAGGGGATGTGGCCCCACGGGCACCCCTCCCTGCCCAGCGCCGACGAGCACTTCGGCGGCTCCATGGAGACCAACGTGGTGCTGCGCTCCGACGGGCACATCACGTGGGACTCGCCCGCCATCACCAAGAGCTCCTGCAAGGTGGACGTGTCCTACTTCCCCTTCGACGGGCAGCAGTGCCGCCTCACCTTCGGCTCCTGGACCCACAACGGCAACCAGATCGACCTCCGCAACCAGCTGGACACCGGGGACCTGACGGACTTCGTGGAGAACGTGGAGTGGGAGGTGCTGGGCATGCCGGCCACGAGGAACGTCATCACCTACGGCTGCTGCTCCGAGCCCTACCCCGACGTCACCTACACCCTGCTGCTGCGCCGCCGCGCCTCCTTCTACATCTTCAACCTGCTCCTGCCCTGCATCATGGTCTCCTTCCTGGCGCCCCTGGGCTTCTACCTGCCGGCCGACTCGGGGGAGAAGGTGTCGCTGGGGGTGACGGTGCTGCTGGCCCTCACCGTGTTCCAGCTGCTGGTGGCCGAGAGCATGCCCCCCTCGGAGAGCGTCCCGCTCATCGGTGAGCCCGGCGCCGGGCTCCGTGCCAGGGCTGGGGTCAGGGTTTGGCACGGGGGGCAGCGGGACCCCCGTGCCCCCTGCCAGCGCCCGCTGCCCCCACAGGGAAGTACTACATCGCCACCATGACCATGATCACGGCCTCCACCGCGCTCACCATCTTCATCATGAACGTGCACCACTGCGGGCCGGGCGCCCGGCCCGTGCCCCCCTGGGCGCGCCGGCTCATCCTGCACCACATGGCCCGGCTCTGCTGCGTCTACGAGGTGGGCGAGAGCTGCAAGAGCCCCCGGCGGGCACCGGGCGGGCGGGCGGCCGCGGGGGATGCCGGGGGAGCGGGGGAAAGCCCCGGGGAGGGGCAGGTGGGCGCGGAGGTGAGGGGCTGCCCCTGGGACCACTGCCTGTGCCACCACGACGCCCTGCTGAGGAACGTTGGGTACATCGCCGGCTGCTTCCGGCGCCACCGCGCCAACCAGCGCCGCACCGGCGAGTGGAAGAAGGTGGCCAAGGTGATGGACCGCTTCTTCATGTGGGTCTTCTTCCTCATGGTCTTCCTCATGAGCGTGCTGGTCCTGGGCAACGCTGCCTGATGGCTCTGCGGGCCGGCACTGCGACCCCCCGGGGACGGCGGGGGCTGCGGGTGCCTCATGAGGGTGACACAAATGTCCCTGGTCCCCCCAGAGCGGCAGGGCGGGAGCTGCACCGTCACTGGGGAGGAGGTGCCCGGGAGTGGGACCCCCAGCTGCAGGGGGTCCCAGCCCCTGTCCCGCTGTACCAGAGCGGGCACCCACATCCCCCGTGGCATCCTGCACCTGAGAAATGCACCAAACTGGAAATAAACCGTGGAACGTGTGTCCTGCCCCTGCTGCCTGGGACAGGGGGCTGCCCGGGGCAGGGTGGCCCTGGCAGGGAGGGGGGTCAGTCTCTGAGCCCTGGCTGAGGGGTGGGGCTCCCCAGGAGAGGGGTGGGGGGTTTCCCACGGGAAGGAGTGCAGGGCCCAGCGCGAGCTCTGGAGCTGCTGCCCACCCTGGCCAGGGCAGGCTGGTCCCGTGGTCCATCTGTGCCACCCAGCCCAGCCTGTGCCACTGTCACATGGCAGCCTGGCCCCTCAGGGAACCCTGCCCTGCCCCGGGAAGGGAAGGGAAGGGAAGGGAAGGGAAGGGAAGGGAAGGGAGATGATAAACTCTCCAGGACTGGTGGGTGTTGTGATGGGGGGAGGCTCTCCTGGGCACAGCGAGCACCAAAGGAGGAGTTTTGGATTCTCAGAGAAGCAAGGACAGAAGCAGCACAAATGGAGAGAGATGGCCTTCGGAAGAAGGGGCAGCAGAGCAGGAGGTGACAAGGGTGTCCTGAAGTCCTGCAGGAGAAAATGAGAAGTCCCAGCAGCTCTGGATGAACCTTGGGAAGGCCTCCTGGAGCTCCTGGAACTGCGTGGGGAGCTGCCATGGGGGCTGCAGCTGCCCAGCACTGCCTGTGTGCTCCTGGGTGGCCCCACGGCTCCACTCGATAGCCTGGCACCTGGGCATGTCCCCTTTGTCAAGTGGCACTCACATGTCACACAGGGGCCCCTGCCTGTCCTGTGATGTCACACAGGGGACTCTCCCTGCCCCACACTGTCACAAAGGGGCCTCTGCCCACCTGCTGGGCTATAAAAGGGACCATGGGATGCTGTGACACTGCAGACTGGCATCACCAGGGCTCTGCCACCCCAGCCAGGTTGGGGGCCCCGCAGGTCACTGGGGAGCCTCTTCACCAGCCTGTGCCAGTGACAGGGACAGTCCCCAGTGGCCGAGGATGCCGAGGGGCTGCAGGGCGGCCCAGCCCGAGGTGCCGGTGGAGCCGGGGCTGCTGGGGGGCAAGGAGCCACCGCAGGGCCCCGGAGAGGAGCGGCCCGAGGCGGGCACGGGCGGACAGGACACGGCCGGGGCCGCGGGGCGAGGCAGCGGCAGCGCCCCGGAGCCGGAGCGGGGCAGCGGCCGCACGGCCCTGGCCTGGTTCATCCCCGGGGACGTGCTGGTGGCCGAGGCCGCGGGCTCGGAGGGCAGCGGCAGCAGCAGCAGCGGCAGCTCGCTGGGGCTGGCGGCCAGCATCCAGAGCGCGGACCCGTGGTGGGGCCCGGCGCTGCCGCCCGCGCCGCCGCCGCTGCCGCTGCCCGCGGGCCGGGGCCAGGAGCCGGGCTGGGCCCTGGGCAAGCTCCGTGCCCGCCTCGGGGCCTGCCTGGCAGCCTGGTGCAGCCGCCGCCTCCCTGCCTGCTGCTGCCGCCGCCGCTGAGCCCCCGCTGCCCCCGCGGCGCCGAGCCGCAGGAACGGAGCGCCCCGTGCCCATGTCCATCTCCGTGTCTGTGTCCATCCCTGTGCCCGTGCCCATGTTCATGTCTGTGTCCATGTCTGTGCCCGTCCCCGTGCCCGTGCCTGTGCCCGTGTCCCTGTCTGTGTCCATGCCCATGTCCGTGCCCGTGCCGTGTCCGTGTCCGTGTCCCTGCCCGTCTCCATGCCCGTGTCCGTGTGGAGCAGCCGTGCCTGGCCTGGCACTGCCACCTCCCCAGCCCTGCCCGGCCCGGCGGGCACCCAGCTTGGAAGGGAGCGGCTTGCCCAGGCAGGAGCTGACTGCCCCAAACCCACGCTCTCCAGGCCCGAGCCTTGGGTTCCTCGGACTTTTCCTCACTCTTTCTCAAAGTTTCCTCTCAGCAATGAAAAAAAGCCAAAAAATTACCCGAACTGAACCAAAGCGAAGGTATTACTTGTAAAAATGAGTTTTCGTGTCTTTCACAGCAGTAGCCACATTAAGTTCTAGCGGGGCTTTGGCCCTTCTTGTCTTGCCCCTGCAGGACTTCAGGACATCCTTGTCACCTCCTGCTGTGCTGCCCCTTCTCCCAAAGGCCATCCCGCTCCACTCCTGCTGCCTCCCTCCTTGCTTCCCTGAGAATCCAGAACTCCTCCTTCGGTGGCCGCTGTGCCCAGGAGAGCCCCCCTATCACATCACTTCTTCTTCTTTCCTCTTTTCTTGTTTGTATTCTGCCTTTCAATTCTTTTGTCATTTGTCTCTATTATCTCAGGAGTTTCTTTCTCACAGCCCCGCGCTCGAGGCAGTGAGGGCTCTGCCCTGGGCTCCTGGGTGTCGGTTTCCCTAAAGACTGACGGGGTGTGAGTCACAAAGAGGGCTCTGGCTGCCCCATGATGTCACACAGGAGACTCTGCCAGGCTATAAAAGGGGCCCCACAGGAGCAGACAGTGCTGGGCACCACAGCCTGGCACTGTCCTGGCAGACAACAGCCTCAGCCTCTGTCACCCCAGCAGGTTGGATTCCCCTCACTGGGATCCTGCAGGTCTCTGGGGAGCCTCTTCACCAGCCTGTGCCAGTGACAGGGACAGTGCCATGGCCTTCCTCAACGTCTTCACTGTGGGTGAGCTGGTGGCAATCACGATGGTGGTCCTGCAACTCATCCTGGTCATTGTCATGCTACGGGACAAGCGTCTATGGGTAGGTGGCCTCTGATCTGCTGTGTGCACTGGGCTGGGCTGGGCTGGGCCGGGCTGGGCCGGGCTGGGCTGGGCCGGGCTGGGCCGGGCTGGGCTGGGCCGGCAGCGGCACCAAGTGCTGCGGGCCTGGGAGCCAGGCAGCATCCGCAGCCTGCCGGGGCATCCTCACCCTGCCTGGAGCATTCTGCAGTGCTCCTCACCATCCCAACTGCCACATCCTGCATCCCATCCCATAACCCTGCCTGCAGCATCCCACATCCCATCCTGCATCCCATGCCATAACCCTGCCTGCAGCATCCCACACCCCTTACCCCATCCACTCTGCTTCCTGCAGCATCCTGCATCCCTCACTGCTGCCACCAGCATCCCTCCTTGCTGGCATTCCCCCCCTGCATCCCTGCCTCTGCCATCCTGCATCCCTGCCTGTCCCATCCTGCATCCCTGTATCCCTGCCTGTGCCATCCCGCCTCCCTCCGTGCCCCCTGACCCTGTGGGTGCCCTCAGCACCCCGAGCTGTCCCTGGCCGTGCTGCCCTGTGCCCAGTCCTGACCCTGAGCCTGGCCCAGCTCACACTGCCAGTGCTGGGACCAAGCTCTGTGGGGTGGAGCAGGGTTCCTGGGTGGGATCCCAGGGTGGATCAGGGTTCCTGGGTGGGATCCCAGGGATGGAGACTCCGCTGCCCCTCCAGGCTCCCGGGGCAGAGTCTGGCACCAGCAGTGCTGGGCACCACAGCCTGGCACTGTCCTGGCAGACAACAGCCTCAGCCTCTGTCACCCCAGCAGGTTGGATTCCCCTCACTGGGATCCTGCAGCTCTCCGGGGAGCCTTTTCACCAGCCTGTGCTGGTGACCTGGAGCTCCAGGGATGGTACCATGGGGTGCCCCAAGACTTTCAGCCAAGGTTCATCCAGAGCTGCCAGGCGCTCCTCGAGGAGCACCGCAAGGAGCTGGAGGCACAGCTGTCCCAGCGGCCGAGGATGCCGAGGGGCTGCAGGGGGGCCCAGCCTGAGGTGCCCGTGGAGCCGGGGCTGCTGGGGGGCAAGGAGCCACCGCAGGGCCCCGGAGAGGAGCGGCCCCTGCAGCTCTCGGTGTGCAGAGTTCTGTTCTAAGAGCTGGGCTAAATCCATGGCTGGGTTCCTGCACGGCACCGTCCAGGACCCCAGGGCTGTGCCACACTCCAGCCCAGTCTCTGCTGAGCGTGGCTCTCAGGGTGTCACTGCAGCTGAGCAGGGACAGATTCCCAGCAAAGCCCCGCTCTCCCCACCTCCCACGGAATGCAAGGGCTTAAAGGTGGTGAAGAAACGCAGACTGATGCTGTTCTGTGCTGTGCCAGGCAGGAGAACCTGGGGTGCTGTGCAGGCCAGGCCAGCGGGGCAGCTCCTCAGTGTTCCTGGACAGCAAGAGACTCTCACCTGCCAGCTGGGGCTGCTGATCTCCTGCACAGGAGAGCCCAGGCTGGTCACAGAGCCCTTTCACTTGGAAAGGACCTCAAAGCCCACCCAGACCGGAGAGGAGCGGCCCGAGGCGGGCATGGACAGTGCGGCCAAAAAGGACAGAGCCAAGGCCAGGAGACGAGGCAACGGCATATTCCTGGAGCTGGGACAAGGCAGCAGCTCCACGGCCACGGACTGGCTCTTCCCCCTTGGAGAAGTGCAGAGCTGTGGCCCCATGGCACCGAGGCACAGCAGCAGCTCGCTGGGGCCGGGCAGGACCCTCGCCGCTGCTCGGGGCAGGGGGTCCCTGTCCGTGCCCAGGCCCCGGCAGCAGGTGCCCGAGGAGAGCGGCAGGGGGGCAGGATGTGGCCTCCTGGAGCTCTGCTCCTCCCTGAGGGAGTTGGTGGTGGGCTGGTGGACACGACACGTCCGGCGGCACCGCCGCTGCCGCCGCCGCAGCCGCCACGTCCACTTCGCCAGGCCCCTGGTGACAGTGAGGTACATTGACTAGAGGGGCTGTGGACACTGCCCTCCAAGAGCCTTGGAATCCTTTTCTAATTAATAAATTGTCAAAAGCCATGAGTTCCTTACTTTCACCATTTCAGCTCTGCCCCCATCCCTACAGGGATGCGGGAAGGTGTTCCTTCCCGTGGCAGGGGATTGCAAGGAGATGACTTTTAAGGTGCCTCCCAACCCAGACCACTCCATGACTGCACAGTGATGCCACAGTGCTTGTTCTGGAAGCTCCGTGCCGTGACTTTCCTGTCGGGTGGGAGCTGGTCACACCAGGCACTCCCCCGGGGAGCGGTGCCATCGTTTCTGGCTTGTCCTAGCTCTGGCACTGGCAGCCATTCCCCCTTGTCCCATCTCCCCATCCCTTTTTCTCCATCTCTCTCGCAGGCCCCTTCAAAACACCACCTGGGGCAGGTCCTTGAAGCTGAGCCACTTGAGGTAGAGGCTGAATTTCCCATCCCATCAACTTTTCCTCTATATTCCTTTCCTAACACACTGACCACCCCCTCAGGCAGCCTCTGAGGCAAGTCTACAACAATAAATACAGCTGATAACCAGCCCCATCCTCTAATCAGCAACCTGTTGGACTTCTGGGGAAGCCACTGCCAGCTCATTTCGTCCTGCAGGGCAGGAGCAGCTCGGGGGGGGCAGGTGCCTCTCTGTGTCCCTGCCGGGCTGTGCAGGGCTGCGGGTGGCAGGGCAGGGACAGAGGACAACAGAAGGGCAGAGCTGCCACACGTCCACACACAGCTGGGCTTTGTTTGGGTGCCTGAGGGCAGTGGGAGCTCGGACCTGCCCAGGTGGAAAACGCTGCGGACACGGGAGGGTCCGTGGGGAGCAGCCGGGAGCCGGCAGCAGCAGCGGGCTCCCAGGGCCGAGGGAGGGTTTATTGATCTTCTGCCACACGAACAGCCGCGAGGTGTGCTTCCCCAAAACTCCGTCCCGCAGAGCCCCGCACCGGGACAGCAAACGGGCACCGGCACCCGAACGGGGGGCGCGGGAACGCGGGGCCGGTTCTGTCCAGGCTCCGACCTCAGCAATTCTCCAGCCCCTTCCCAGCTCCTCAGCAATTCTCCAGCCCCTTCCCAGCTCCCTCAGGAATTCTCCAGCCCTTTCCCAGCTCCGTTCCCTGCCCTGGACACGCTCCAGCCCCTCGGTGTCCTTGTGATGAGGGCCCAGAACTGGACATCTGTGGAAGGTGGGAGTTCTTCCATCTCCAGCTGTGTGGGACGTGTCCATGGGGGGCTTGAACTCATCCCATGTGGGTGAGTGGTCGCAGCAGGAGCTGCCACCTCCAGGGCAGCTGCTGGCAGTGTCCCCTGTCCCCCCTCAGTGGCAGCAGCCCTCAGGCTCCACAGCCTTTCCAGGCCTTTCTCCCGGGCCCGTGGCTCTGGGCATCTTCGTGTGCTCCTGCTGCTCCCAGGACTGGAGCTCCTGTTGGTAGCTTCAACTCATTCCTGGGGAAACTATCCCAACGTTGAAAGCTGCCCAGGACATGAACCTGTCTGTCTGTCTGTCTGTCTGTCTGTCAGGGGGCACCACAGCTCCATCGCACCCAGCCCTCAGCCCTCTGCCGTGGGATCCTCTGCTATTCCGGGGGGCAGAGGGAGCCTGGGCACGCTGGGGAACCCAGGCTCCCGGGGGAAAGCTGCAGGGGTGTCAGGGGAGATGGGAGCCTGTCCCTGCCATCCCAGGGACACCTGGCACGGGCAGGAGCCCCCGCTCAGCCTGGCAATGCCTGCCTGGAGCCAGCGTCCAGCGGGTATTCCAAGAGCCGCCCTGGAGCCTGCTCCTCATTCCTCTGGGCAGGGGTGCTCTGTGGGACTTCTCCCTTTGCAATCTGTGCTTCTCCCCACGAAGTTTGGAACTTGCCCAGCCCCAGGCCGGGTTTCTCACGGTGGATTTTGGGCTCTGGCCCATGGTCAAGGCCACCTGAGTCCCCTCCTGCTCCGGGCTGAGGGCAGCCCTTGGCTGGCCCCAGGTTCCATCCCTCCACTGAAGCTGTGGGCTCTGCCTGGGAATTCTCTCGGAGCCCTGACTTGGAGCTGTAAGAGCTCTGACTTCTTTCCTTTTTGTCTCTGTGTGTTTGATGCTTTTTAATTTATGGCAGCAAAGCCTAATGGAGATCCTTAACTCTGCATCCGCAATGCAGCAGGCAAACAAGGAGCTCTCCCCCACTCCCAGGCCCTTTCCCATCTATTTTCCTATTTTAAAAATTACAATTTTTTATGCATCACTTCATGGTCCTCCCAACTTTCTGTAGACACTTAGAAATATCAGCTGGCATATAGAGCAAGGTGCTCCCAGACCTCCCTGTCTGCGCAGAACTCATTTGTGTTCCATAAAAAATGAGGCTTTTATGCTGGGGGAAGATACGAATTCCCTGGAGTCCTTGCATTGCCCAAGATTTTTTTTCCTTTTTTTTTTTTTTTTTTCCCCATAAGCATAGAAGTCAAACTCAGTAAAAGCAATAAAATATTGCTGAGCAGCTCTTTGGGTTTAATTTTAATCTGGCAGCTCTCTCCTGCTTCCCTACAAACCTCGTCCCCACGCACAGCAACACCTTGTAGGTGTGGAGACGTGGAGCTGCTCATTAATTTGGGCCCAGGCTCGGAAGCCTGGCAGGAATGAAGTGGAATTAAGTGCTGGGAGGCTTGGAATGGTGTTGATGAGGCTGAGGGAGTGAGCTGGGGCAGGGCTCTGCCCGGGGCTGCTCCCGTGGGTGTCCCTGCTGTCCTGGCTGCTGTAACAGCCAGGCAAGGTCTGAAGTGCTGCAGCTCCTGAGGGGGACAGCCAAGGTCCCCCAGCCCAGGGACCCCCGGGTGTGACTCCCTGTGTGAGCAGAATCCCTCGTGGGTCCCTGCTCACCCAGGGCTGTGCTGCAGTCAGGGCATGGGGGAACGGCCAGGTCTGAACCCAGGAGCTGCAGAAACCCCAGCAGGAGGAACGCGGAGGCACCAAGCAGTCCTCCCCTCCTGCCCAAACCTTCTGGCAGTCCGTGGCTTGCTGGCTGAGTCACAGAGGAGCAGGGCCTGGGAGAAAGCCAGCCCCGGTTTGGCAGGGCGTTTGTAAGCACAGACACTGCACACAGAGGGTGCTTGGGGTTAGTCAGGCTGACAGCTAATTATGACATTAATGTAATTAGAACAAAAGAGCCAAAGTCCCTAGGGAAAATTCCTGACTGCAGGGGGAGGGCTCCAGTAAGAAAACCCAACCAAAGATATTGTGGAAATAATTAAATATTAAAAACGGACATAAACCAAAGCAAATGCTCTGATTAAGGGATGGAAGAAGTGAAACTGCTGCGGAGGAAGGGAGAGCCTGGGGGAGTGTTGTGGCTGGGAGGTTGGACAGGCCAGCATCACCTCTGGAGCCCTTGGGGACAGAGTGACCAGCCTCGTGGGCCTTGGCTTTGGACCAGCTGCCCATTTTCTCAGTGCTTGAACGGGATGGAGCTGACACCAAGTTTGGATGTGGCCCTGGCTAGCTGGGGTTCCCTCCCTGGCCAGCGAGTGCCCCCAGGGCCACCCTGCCGAGGCCAGAGGGACGTGGTGCCAGTCCGTGGGGACGTGGTGTCCCCAGCCAGGCAGGGGAAAGGTGCCTGTCTAGAGCTGCCTGCTCAGCTGTCCAGCACGGGCAGGCTCCCTGTGAGCTGCAGCTGCCCTGGCAGCACAGGGAGGGTCTCAAACCCCCCCACAGCCCCCACTTCTGGCAGTGTGTCCCTTTGCTTTGCGCTCCAAGGGCTGCAGCCTCAGCCCCTGAGAGGAAACATCAGAATGGAGAACAAGCAGAGGCTGTGCCCTCTGGCTGGATCCTCCTGGAGAGCTCTGCCGGCAGCCGGGGATGTTCAGCTGAAGAGCTTTCCCTGGCCCAAAGGTCTCTGCTGTCTGCTTCATGTTGGGTTTGAGCATCTCCCAGCCTGGGTGCCAGGCTCAGGTGCTGTTTCACACCCTGTCAGCTCCACCAAATTGGGGTTTTCCTCCACAGTCTCATGGTTTTCCCCCACAGCCCTCGTGGTTTCCCCCCACAGTCTGTGTCTCTCCGCTCCCCCAGCACCTCGGAGCAGGCTGGGCAGCTCTGCACTCCCAGCTCCCACCGTGTGACACCTCCAGGGAAGAGCTCCAGGCTGGCACGGTGTCTGAATTCCTGTGAGCCCTCTCTGGGTTTCCATGGAAGCTGAGGCTGTTCCACAGCATCTCCACAGCCTCCTCTGCTCTGTGTGGAGCACACAGGATCCTTGAGAGCCTCAGCAACCAGGCAGGTTGGGAAAGCACAGCATTTATCCACGTCTGCCTCTTGTCCTGGGCTCCCCTGGGATTGTCACCAGAGGGTGGGAGGCTCTGAAGGAGCTGTCACACAGGCAGGGTCTCCTGGTGCTCATCCTGGCCAGGCCTGAGAACAGCTGGGAGCAAAGGGAGTCAAACAGGAGGCTCCTGGGCACTGCTCCTGGCTGTCCCCATGCCACCAGTGTCCCTAAGCCAGGCGAGCTGGGCACAGGGAGCTGTCACAGGTGAGCCACAGCCCAGACCCCCCTGACTGAAGGCCACGGGAGCTCAGTGGATCAGCTGCCCTGCCATGGCAGGGTGGCACTGGGTGGGATTTGGGGTCCCTCCCAACCAAACCCTGTGTGATTCCAGGGTTCTGAGCTGGGTCAGAGAAGGTCAATCCCACGCTCGGGGCTGTCCCCAGAGCTGTCCTCAGGCAAGTCCTGGATGTCAAGCCCAGCCTGAAGCCCCTGTGCTGCTGCTGGTGGCACTGCCCATGCCCTGAGGGTGGCACAGGGTGGCAGTTCAGGGTAGTGACTCTCCCTGGCACAGGGACACAGGGGATGGCAATGCAGGGAGGTGGCAGGGGGTGACAGCGGCGTGGTGACAGTGCAGGGAGGTGACATGAGGTGGCAAGGACGTGGAAGAGGGTGGCAGGGAGGTGACGGCGGAGTGGTGGCACTGCAGCGCGGTGGCAGTGCTGCCTTCTGGCCAGGAGGGGCCTCCTGCGCTCCACACTTGGTGCCATGCCCGCTGTCACCGCCGCGCTCCCGGCCCGGCTGCTGCTCGCCCTCGGCACAGGGCGAGGTTGGGAGTGGCATCCTTTAATTGTGTTCCTTCGCAGAGCCTGGCAGTGCGAGCGTCATCATCATCATCAGCATCATCATCATCAGCATCATCAGCATCATCATCATCACAGCAGCAGCAGCGGGGCAGGGCGACCTCCTGGGTGCTGCGCTCACTCGTCAGCGAAGAGTGACACCCCCCGAAGCCCCCCTTGCAGAGGCACCGGCAGCTCCGAGGGGCCAGGGTCCTGCTGGAGGGGCGCTCATGGAATTCTGGAATGGTTTGGGCTGCATGCGACCCGAGAGCTCCCCCGGTGCCACCCCGGCCGTGGGGCACTGCGGGGTGTGTGACACAGCATCGCCGTGCTGGCCTGGCCCCAGGGACACTGCCATGGGCCCCGGACCGTGTCCCTCGCCCTGCCCAGGGGTCTGGGGTGTGTGACAGGGGGGGCAGCAGCAGCGTCCCCTCCCCGCACCGCCGTCCCTCTGAGTCACTGCCCCCCCCGGGCTTTCCGACAAGTTTAAGTTAAAAGCAATTGAACTTTGTTTATTGTGTTTTTTCCATCAGGTTCCCTTCCCGGGAGAGTCCAATTAGCGCTAACGAGCGGGCTGGTAATTACAGCTCTGGCCCCAGGAGCATTGAGCGCGGGTGGCCGGGCGGCTGCGGCCCCCCCGCCGCTGCCCAGGGGCCAATTAACGGGATTGTCACCGAGCGCCTTGTCACCGGGGATGCGCCCTGGGGATTTGCCATCACTCCGGGCTGGTGGCGCTGGGGGCACTGTCCCCGCGGCCACCGCAGGGAAGCGGCTCAGGACCCTGCTAATGATCCCGGACAAGCTCTCCCGGTAATTAACTCCTTCCCAGCATCCATCCATCCATCCATCATCCAACCATCCATCCATCCCTCCATCATCCATCCATCCATCATCCATCTATCATCCATCCATCCATCCATCAACGATCCATCCATCCATCCATCATCCATCATCCATCCATCCATCCATCCAGCCATCCATCATTCCATCCATCCATCATCCATTCATCCATCCATCCATCCATCATCCAACCATCCATCCATCCCTCCATCATCCATCCATCCATCATCCATCTATCATCCATCCATCCATCCATCAACGATCCATCCATCCATCCATCATCCATCATCCATCCATCCATCCATCCAGCCATCCATCATTCCATCCATCCATCATCCATTCATCCATCCATCCATCCATCATCCAACCATCCATCCATCCCTCCATCATCCATCCATCCATCATCCATCTATCATCCATCCATCCATCCATCAACGATCCATCCATCCATCCATCATCCATCATCCATCCATCCATCCATCCAGCCATCCATCATTCCATCCATCCATCATCCATTCATCCATCCATCCATCCATCATCCAACCATCCATCCATCCCTCCATCATCCATCCATCCATCATCCATCTATCATCCATCCATCCATCCATCAACGATCCATCCATCCATCCATCATCCATCATCCATCCATCCATCCATCCAGCCATCCATCATTCCATCCATCCATCATCCATTCATCCATCCATCCATCCATCATCCAACCATCCATCCATCCCTCCATCATCCATCCATCCATCATCCATCTATCATCCATCCATCCATCCATCAACGATCCATCCATCCATCCATCATCCATCATCCATCCATCCATCCATCCAGCCATCCATCATTCCATCCATCCATCATCCATTCATCCATCCATCCATCCATCATCCAACCATCCATCCATCCCTCCATCATCCATCCATCCATCATCCATCTATCATCCATCCATCCATCCATCAACGATCCATCCATCCATCCATCATCCATCATCCATCCATCCATCCATCCAGCCATCCATCATTCCATCCATCCATCATCCATTCATCCATCCATCCATCCATCATCCAACCATCCATCCATCCCTCCATCATCCATCCATCCATCATCCATCTATCATCCATCCATCCATCCATCAACGATCCATCCATCCATCCATCATCCATCATCCATCCATCCATCCATCCAGCCATCCATCATTCCATCCATCCATCATCCATTCATCCATCCATCCATCCATCATCCAACCATCCATCCATCCCTCCATCATCCATCCATCCATCATCCATCTATCATCCATCCATCCATCCATCAACGATCCATCCATCCATCCATCATCCATCATCCATCCATCCATCCATCCACCCATCCATCATCCATCCCTGCAGCTCCCCTGTCCCGTGGGGCAGCTCCTGCTGCTGGCAGCACCAGGCAAGCGGAAGCTTTCCTGGAAAAGCCAAAGCTGCCCTCCCCAAACCCAGCCCATCTGAAGCAATTATAGGGGTGAAAAATGCCACAGCAGAATGGGAAAAGCTGTGCCAGTGGCAGCTCCAGCCCCCACATCAGAGCGGGAGTTTGGGTGGCACCAAACTGTTTGTGCCGCAGGTTCCAAAAGGTCTGTAGGTGTACGCTACAGACATGCAGGAAATGACGCTGGACAGTGGTAATTATCTGGAATTAAATAACCATCAATTCTGGGTGACCTGAGGCTGAGGTATGGGCTGTGGTGGAGGTTCTGGGCTGGTTCAGGCAGGAGGATGGGTGGGAGCTGGGCTCTGGGCCCAGCCTGAGCCCCAAGCAGCCCCTGCTGGACCTGCTGTAATCCTGGAATCTGTCCCTGCTCACCCAGCTCTTTCCTGCAGTCCCACAGCTGGCTCTGTGTATGGTCACTGTGCTTGAGGGCTTTGTCCCAGCTCTGCCCAGGGAGCTGCAGTGTCCCCAGGAAGGACCTTGGAGCACCTGGGACAGTGGAAGGTGTCCCTGCTGTGGCAGGGGTGACACTGAGTGGGCTTTAAGGTCCCTCCAACCCAAACTTTCTGTGATTCTATGACCTTGAGGGGCCCTGGTGGTTCAGGGATGCTGGCATTGCAAAGGCTTTGCAGCTCTGCAACCAGCTGTGGGGGAGCAGAGACCCTTCCATGCATGGCCAGGAGCGGGATCACCACCCAAAGCCACCCCTGCCCCAGCCCTGCCCTTGCAGAGACTCGGTGTCCCCTGCCCATCTCCGAACAGCCAGTGGGCACCCACCCCACTCCAGCACCTGCAGGGCTGGGCTGTTTGCTTTGAACACTTCACCCAAAGGAGTTCAGAACGAGCAAGTGAGCCCTGGCTCAGAGCTGGAACCGTCCTGAGGCTCAGAGCTGGAATTGTCCTGAGGCTCAGAGCTGGAATTGTCCTGAAGCCCAGAGCTGGAACCATCCTGAGGCTCAGAGCTGGAACCATCCTGAGGCTCAGAGCTGGAATCGTCCTGAGGCTCAGAGCTGGAACCGTCCTGAGGCCCAGAGCTGGAACCATCCTGAGGCTCAGAGCTGGAATCATCCTGAGGCCCAGAGCTGGAATCATCCTGAGGCTCAGGTGGAATCATCCTGAGGCTGAGCTGGAATCATCCTGAGGCTCAGAGCTGGGATCGTCCTCAGGCTCAGAGCTGGAATCGTCCTCAGGCTCAGGTGGAATCATTCTGAGGCTCAGAGCTGCAATCGCCCTGAGGCTCTCAGAGCTGCAATCACCCTGAGGCTCGTTACTCTGCTGTCCCTGCTGTGCTTGGGCTCCTCTGCAGGTAAACACAGAAAGGGCCTCTTTCCTTGGGGCTGCTTCATGGAGGGACCTGGGTGTGGGTGAACACAGACCCAGGAGCTGCCCTGTGTCACCACTGCCCTGTGTCACTGCTGTCTCGTGTCACCACCGCCCCGTGTCACCCCAGCCCCGTGTCACTGCTGTCTCCTGTCACCCCAGCCCCGTGTCACCCCTATCTCAAGCAGCCCCACCTGCGCAGTGGGGCTCCTGTCCACCTTGCCATGGTGCTGGGGAAAACGCTGTCCCCCAAAGTTCCCAAAAGCCAGCAGCCCCCAGCCACTGGGGACTTGCTGCAGCGCTGGTTCTCGTTGGTGTCATGTCTGCAGAGTCCTCACCTCACAGAGCCAGTCCTGCCCGGGCAGTGGAGCTCTCCCAGTGAAATCTCAGGCACCAGGGACACGTCCTGGCCACCACCGTGGGCTTTCTCAGCCAGGACCAGCCTTTCTCAGCACATGGAGAAGCAGCAGGCTCCCCTGGCGGCTGTGCTGGTGTCCAGAGGGACCTGCACAGGAGGGAGAGACGGGCCTGAGTTCAGCCAGGACGAGTGCAAAGCCCTGCCAGCACTGGGGAACGAGCCCAGTACCAGCACAGGCTGGGGCCACCCGGCTGGGAAAGCAGCAGAGAAGGGCCTGGGGGACACCTGGGGACACCAGGCTGGCCAGGAGCAAAGCCCCCAATGGTGCATCAGCAGGAGCACTGCAGGGACAGGGGATGGACCTTCCCTCCTGCTCACAACTGGGGGGGCAGTCTGGGCTCCCCAGTGCAGCAGAGACCTGGGCATGGTGGGCATTCCATGGACAGTGATGGGACAAGGGGGAATGGCCTTAAATTATGAGACGAGAGGTTTTGATAGGATATATGGAGATTGCTTACCCAAAGTGAGGATGTTTTGTTTCCTTGGCCTATTAGAGCCACGAGAGCGAGTGTGTGTGTTGGACAGTCACGAGACAGTCACGGGAGAGTCAGGAGCGCAGTTCTGTGCAGCTGTGTGCACAGTGAGTGCCTGGCAGATTCAGTTTAGATGAAATGTATGCAATATAGTATAATAAAGTAAGTAATTAGCCCTCTGATAAGCTGGAGTCCTCCTTATCATTCTCTCTCCCTCAACAACGTCGGGGAAGCCTTTGATTTACAATGGGTCAGGATGATGAAAATGTGAGACCTGCAGGTCCCGAGGGCTTGAGCTCAGCCCCGAGGGCCAGCAGCCCCAGCACAGCCCTGAGGAGGACGCAGCAGGAGAAGGTGATGAAGGCAGCGTGGGTCCCCAGGAGCAGTGTGGCCATGCCGAGGTGGCTGGTGGCCACGTTGGCACGGGCTGGCACAGGCCAGCCCCACCACGTGCTCTCAGGGGAGTGGGGGAATCACCCTGGAATGGGACAGGCTGGCCAGGAGCACAGCAGGGATCACCCTGGAATGGGACAGGCTGGCCAGGAGCACAGCAGGGATCACCCTGCTGGAATGGGACAGGCTGGCCAGGAGCACAGCAGGGATCACCCTGCAATGGGACAGGCTGGCCAGGAGCACAGCAGGGATCACCCTGCTGGAATGGGACAGGCTGGCCAGGAGCACAGCAGGGATCACCCTGCCAGCTGCCCTGGCCAAGCAATTCTGCCCCGACAGCCCTCGGGCTGCTCAGGATGGTGCTGTGCCTCAGCGGTGGCACGTGGCCATGTGCCTGTCCAAGGGCACGTTCAGGAGCAGCCCTGACTGCACTGGGGTGAATGTGTGGGTGAAGAACATCTGGGTGAAGCAGGCCTCAGAGCCAGCCTCCCATGAATCCAACCAGAACACGCCCAGCATCTTGGGAAGGATGGCAGTGGAGGGGACGAGGACGATGGCAGCCACCATGGCAGTGAAACAGAGCAGGGCTGTCCAGGAGCTCGGCCAGGAGCACCAAGAGGATTCCCAGCACAGCCATGATGTAGGCTGTGCTGGGAAAACAGCAGGTGACACAGAACGGGATGGAAGTCCTCATGTGGAAAACTTCCAGGCCAGGGGTGCCCGTCAGGAGGAGATGGGGGGTTGGTGTTGGATGGGCTGGGGGCTGGCGTGGCACTCACAGCCCGGGGCTCATCTTTGTGCCCTGCTGCAGCTCCCTGTAACCGTGACAGAAAGGTGGGGTTTGGGCTGCCATCAGTGCCCATGGCACCAGGGAATTTTGTTCTGGTTTTTGGGGAAAACTTTTCAGGACCTATTATCTGCAGTGAGGCTTTGAACTGTGTGATCAGCACATCCCACAGGACTCGGCTTGTGGGTCTGGCAGAAAGTGGAGTGCCCAGGTTTGTGAACCTGGCAGAATTGGAGTGCCCAGGCATGAGAACCTGGCAGAAACTGGACTGTCCATGTTTGTGGGTCTGGCAGAAATTGGACTGCCAGCCTTGTGGCATGCAGAGGTGCAGGAGAATGTCCATCCATTGGCTGGCACACGGGTGCTGATCCCCCTCAGGGTAATGACCCCCTGCTTGTCCTCCCCTTTAACACTGTCTGCTCCTTCTCCTGCCTTGCCTTGGCCAGAGAACTCTCATGGAGAACCCTTGAGAAACTAAAAGATATAAAATTAACACACACTGAAGGCCCAGAGCACTGCACTTCCTCATCTCCACTGACCAGTTCCAGTATCTCTCTTACTGGGTTTTTCTGCACATTGCCAAGGTTCTGGGACCTGATAAGAGCTGGAAGCTGTTCAGTGGAGAGCTCAGATAAAAGCACACAAAGGCATCTGTCCTCTGCGTGGAGCAGGGAGCTCCCGCCCTCCCTGAGAGAACGACAATCAGAGAACTTTATTTCTTAATGTCATTTATTTGACTGGCAGCTTTAAACGACATTAAACATCCTCTGCTAAAATTAAAAACAAACACAGCCGCCGGCCTGGATCATTTACATGGCAGGAAAAGCATCTCCAGAGGGCTTAGGTGGGCGCTGCCCAGCCTCCAGGTGGCACTTCCCTGGGGAGCAGGGACAGGATGGGACGGGCTGCAATTGCCACCCTGGCGTCAGAGCCCAGCGGAAAGCCCAGGTGATTAACAGGTGATTTGGTCAATGGAGAATGGAAGGACTGGAATCAAATTAAATTACAGCAATCCACGCGGGCTGCAGGGAACAGCTGCTGCCAAACCAGCCGGGTTCCATTCCTGCCCACTGGAAGGTTTCTCTCCCAGAGCTGCCTCTGCCTGCTGCCCTCGGGTCAGGAGCTGCCACAGGGAAGAACCAGAACCAGGTGATCCAGAGACCTCAAAATGAACCTGCCAGAACCACCCTAAAATCACAGAACAGTCTGGTGTGGGCTGAGAGAGCCACCCAGTGCCACCCTGCCATGGCAGGGACAGCTCCCACTGTGCCAGGCTGCTCCAGCCCCAGTGTCCAGCCTGGCCTTGGATCCAGGGGCAGCCCCAGCGGCTCTGGGCAGGGTCGTTGCCTCTGGGACATCACCAGCTTGCTCCAAGACACCCAGAGGAGGTCAGAGGAATGAGTTCTGCTGCACCCAGCTCTTCCATTGCCATGACTTTGGGGGTGACCCCGTGGAGCTCTGCCCCAGGTGAGTCTGGGCAGGGTGGGACTCGTCCCCCTGCTTTGCTGCAGAGAAAGCACCCTGTGTCCCATGATTTCCTTCAGAACCCTTGCATTAATCACAGTCATTAGGTTTGGGAAAACCCTCTCAGGCCATCAAATCCAGCCATTCCCCCAGCACTGCCAAGCCCACCACTGACACATGTCCCCACATGCCACACCCACACACGATTGGAACTTCCAGGAACTGTAATTCCACACTTCCCTGGGCAGCCTGTGCCACTGCCAGTGCCAGAGCACCCCGTGGGTGCAGCCCCAGCCTCAGCCCTCTGCTCCTCTCCCACCTCACGCCCAGCTGGGTCTCCCAGCCCTGGTGACTCTGCAGGGACAGAAGGCTTTGGGGAGCTCAGTTTTGGGTGTGCTCAGTTTCCACTGGATCATTTACATGGCAGGAAAAGCATCTCCAGAGGGCTTAGGTGGGCGCTGCCCAGCCTCCAGGTGGCACTTCCCTGGGGAGCAGGGACAGGATGGGACGGGCTGCAATTGCCACCCTGGCGGCAGAGCCCAGCGGAAAGCCCAGGTGATTAACAGGTGATTTGGTCAATGGAGAATGGAAGGACTGGAATCAAATTAAATTACAGCAATCCACGCGGGCTGCAGGGAACAGCTGCTGCCAAACCAGCCGGGTTCCATTCCTGCCCGCTGGAAGGTTTCTCTCCCAGAGCTGCCTCTGCCTGCTGCCCTCGGGTCAGGAGCTGCCACAGGGAAGAACCAGAACCAGGTGATCCAGAGACCTCAAAATGAACCTGCCAGAACCACCCTAAAATCACAGAACAGTCTGGTGTGGGCTGGGAGAGACCTCAGAGCCACCCAGTGCCACCCTGCCATGGCAGGGACAGCTCCCACTGTGCCAGGCTGCTCCAGCCCCAGTGTCCAGCCTGGCCTTGGATCCAGGGGCAGCCCCAGCAGCTCTGGGCAGGGTCGTTGCCTCTGGGACATCACCAGCTTGCTCCAAGACACCCAGAGGAGGTCAGAGGAATGAGTTCTGCTGCACCCAGCTCTTCCATTGCCATGACTTTGGGGGTGACCCCGTGGAGCTCTGCCCCAGGTGAGTCTGGGCAGGGTGGGACTCGTCCCCCTGCTTTGCTGCAGAGAAAGCACCCTGTGTCCCATGATTTCCTTCAGAACCCTTGCATTAATCACAGTCATTAGGTTTGGGAAAACCCTCTCAGGCCATCAAATCCAGCCATTCCCCCAGCACTGCCAAGCCCACCACTGACACATGTCCCCACATGCCACACCCACACACGATTGGAACTTCCAGGAACTGTAATTCCACACTTCCCTGGGCAGCCTGTGCCACTGCCAGTGCCAGAGCACCCCGTGGGTGCAGCCCCAGCCTCAGCCCTCTGCTCCTCTCCCACCTCACTCCCAGCTGGGTCTCCCAGCCCTGGTGACTCTGCAGGGACACAGGGCTTTGGGGAGCTCAGTTTTGGGTGTGCTCAGTTTCCACCAACACCCAGACACCTGCAAAGGCTGGCCAGGGCTCAGCCACCATCCATGACCCTGTCAGCCTCTGGTGCAAGAGAGGAGAACCCTGGGGCAGCCCAGGGGGACTAAAGAGGACAGAAGAAATCCCTCCAGCTGGATCGGGGTCTGTGTGCTGGCACAAGAGCACCTGGAGCCCTGAAATCCCCACAGGGCTGTTCCTGGCCCTGGGAACATCTCCAAACTCAAAGGTGGTGCTCTGCATCACCTGGAGAGGAGGGAGGGAAGGAGGGCCTGGGGTGTGCCTTGCTGCCAGTCCCAAATAACTCATCATGGAGCAGGGGCTCACTGGGGCCCACGAGTCCTCCCTGCTGCCTGCCCCTGCTCCCCTGGTGCTCTCCCTGGGACGGCAGCTGCCTTTGCAGGGATTGTAAATGGTGATATGCATAAATTCCTGCTGAGGCTGCAGTAATGTCACCTCATGAAAACCCTGGCACACCAAAGGAGGGTTCAGAAATCCCCTCTGATGAGATTACAGCAGCATGCACCAAGATCCTAGCCTGAATATTCGTCTCCAGAAATGTTGATTCCAGAGGATTATTCATGTGACCTAACCCCAGCAATAGGCATTCGATATGCATCATCAGTAAGATTGGGGGGGAGGGGCAATTAAATCTGCTTTCGTAGAGAAGCCCCTTTGGAAGTTATCTCCCAAACTTGCCCTAAACCAAGACAATGGGCTAATCCGTTGGCAGCAGGGATGAACCCCCCTGGAGAAGGCCTTGCTGGCAGGAGCAGCGGCGGATCTGCCTGCTCCTCGCGCTGGGCACGGCGGGCAGGCTCAGCGCAGCTCACCAGCAGGACCCGCGTGCCACCGCGGGGCACGAAACAGCACCGCGCGAACACGCTGCCCTTCTCGAGGCAGAAGAACGGCAGTGTAGTTCCTGACTCTTAACATTTATGGACTTCCAAAGGTGGCAGTGGATTGGAGGGTGACAGTGCCACCTCTCCAGTGGCACTGGACAAACCAACAGCCCATCACGTTTCTCTTCTTCCGCGAAAGAATGCAAAACAGTAAGTTGTTTACAGAAAGTGTGTGAGAAAGTTTGCTGCAAGAATGCAAACATCAGAAGGCTTAGAAAATCTTAAAAAATGAGGGCGACACCCGTGTGCTCACGGACACAGCGCCAGGGAAGCGCTGGCAGCAAATGGACACCATCCCGCGCTGACAAAATTGAAACAGTAATTAATATTGATACAGTAATTAATATGTGGAAATAATGAAGCAGTTAAAGGTGTAATGCCAAGAAAGAAAGGGAGAGGAGGGGCTCCCCCCACCCTTCTCCTGCAGATGTTCAGAACAGTAAGAAGCAAGAGATAACTGCTACTAAATTTAGTTGGAAGAGAGGAGAATTTGGTTGGACACCAGAAAAATGTTAATTATATGAGATTTATTGCTTTAATGTTGGAACATAATATTGGCTTGGTGCACATGTGTAATACAGAAGGTGAACTACAGGACACCGAGGAAGAGGAGAAGCCTTCATCAGGGACGAACTTGACAATTCACTCAATCTCCCACGCAGATCAAAATCTTGTGTTAGTAAGAGTCATACACCTGTGGTAAATAGGTAAAATTCGCGCTGACAAAATTGAAACAGTAATTAATATTGATACAGTAATTAATATGTGGAAATAATGAAGCAGTTAAAGGTGTAATGCCAAGAAAGAAAGGGAGAGGAGGGGCTCCCCCCACCCTTCTCCTGCAGATGTTCAGAACAGTAAGAAGCAAGAGATAACTGCTACTAAATTTAGTTGGAAGAGAGGAGAATTTGGTTGGACACCAGAAAAATGTTAATTATATGAGATTTATTGCTTTAATGTTGGAACATAATATTGGCTTGGTGCACATGTGTAATACAGAAGGTGAACTACAGGACACCGAGGAAGAGGAGAAGCCCAAAGAGTGGACGACCCCCAAAGAGTGGACGACCCCCAAAAAGTAGACGACCCCCTAAAGGAATGTTGGAGCCTGCATGGTAAAGGTGATGATGAGGGCGGTGATACAAGTGTGATGAATCAAAAATAAGAAGAGATAGTAATGACATACAGCATACAAAGGGGAATTTTGGCTTGGCAAGCTGGAACGTGAGGTGACGGCGGCCAAGCCCTGCACGCCGCACCCCGCGCGGTTATTTTTGCTTACGCGCTATTATCAGAACCAAATTATCCCTTATGTTAACCAAATCGTATTGTCAACATTTCAAGTGTATTCAATTTTACGTATTTTAAGCTACTTAATTAAAATTGCTGTTACATTTAATTTTTTTTGTTTTGGTTTTTTTGGTTTTTTTTTTGATGGGATAATTGGGCAAATATAACAGCGGGCACGCAGAACAGCAGCACCACGCACAGGTGGCACCCACAGGTGCTCAGGGCCTTCCCCAGGGCCTCCTTCCCCGGGACAGCCCTGAGGATCAGCCCGTGGGACGCGGCAGTGAAGCTGACACCGGGGCCGGCGCAGGCTATGGCCAGCCAGGGGCTGCGTACAAATCACAAACAGGACGTGTCTCGAGCTGTTTTATTTTCCAGCATCAGTCTCATTACATGTGTTAGGAATATAGTTAGCCCTTACTTTTCTACTTTTTACATAATTTTTCTGCTGACTTATTTTATGGCTACTGCTTAGCTCTAATCACAGTTCTGCTGCCTTTCACAGCTTTCCCAGAACGCTCTGATTTGGTGGATTCCCACAAAGGCCAGGCTGGCCAGGCCGTGTGCTGGCAGTGGGAGCAGCAGGGCAGGGATGTCACCAGCCCCGTCAGGGACACCGTGCAGGGAACAGCCCTCTTCGGGTTCCCTACTGCTGGGATGACCCCAGAGTCCCTTTTTCCCAGCCTGGCAGCCAAAGAAAGAGCTGGGATTCTTCAGCTCTGGGTCACGAGGTTGTTTATTATCTATTATCTTAAACATTTCTCTCAGAGCCGCGGAGGTCTGATCTGCAGGTCTGCCAAGGGCACACTGCCCACCCCTGGGGCAGTGCTATCTCTTTATACTAAAAACTACGTGTACTTTATTTACAGTTGTTTTCCAATACCTATCACCTGTGTTAGGCAGTCTGCTTCTACTCTAGACCAATCTAAAAATGCCAGCATCACCCAGAACATGGAGGTTAGGAAGGAGAAAGAAGAAGGACAGGGAACACCCAAATTCCTCCATCTTAGGACTCCAAACCCCATTCTAAAAATCCCAAAATTCTACTTTTCACCCTGTGACAACTACTATTATGCTAATTAAACTTTTGTGACTTGTGATTCTTCACCCAAGGTTGGTAATTTTCTCCATGGGTTAAGATCAAAATCCCAAGTGTCTCTGGCTGCCTGCCAGGACTCCCCAGCCCCCTGCCAGGGGCTCAGGTCACCCAGGGCACCCAGAGGGGTGTCCTGGGCTCCGACAGGCCCTCAGCACGATGGCCAGGCCCACGTGGGACACGGCCCGGCCGGCCAGGTGCCTCAGAGGTGACAGATGGTGACACAGCAGTCAGCAGCCATGGCCAGCAGCACTCCCGACGCCGCAGCGGTGCTGGAGCGAACCAGGAACATCTGCACAAAGCAGGCCACGTGGCCAATGCCGGCACACTGCAGCCATGATATTTTATGAAAAATCCTTTGCTAGGATTTCTCCCTCCTGGGAAGCTGAGGAGCCTGAGGAGAGAAATGTAAAAAACAACTGTCTGCTGCTGTGGAATGCAACAGGTGCAGCTGGGATTGGGGCATGTTGGTTTTTTCTAATTAAGAACCAATCACAGATGCAGCTGCATCGGACTCTGAGAGTCAGGAGTTTTTGTTATTCATTCTATTCTTGTTCTTTCTAGCTTTCTGATGAATCTTTTCTCTCTGTTCTTTTAGTGTAGTTTTAATGTATTATTTTAATATAATGGATACCATAATATAATAAACCAGCCTTCTGAAGCATGGAGTTCAGATTCCCGTCTCCCCACTCGTCCCGGGAGCACCCCACAAACCAGTGGCCACAGGCAGGGCGCAGCCAGAGCAGCTCAGCAGCCTGGGGAGCACGGACGTCACCGTGAGCACATCGGTGGCCACCAGCACTGCAGCAGGCCCAGGGCCTGCCAGGCCTCCTTGGAGGTCAGAATGCTCAGCTAGGAAATGCCAAGTCACGATGATGACACTCTCAGGGTGCAGTGCAGCAGGCACAGGGCCTGCAAGGCCTCCTTGGAGGTCAGGAGCCGGAGCGAGGAAATGCCAAGTCACGATGATGACATTGTCAGGGTGCAGTGTAGCAGGCCCAGGGCCTGCAAGGCCTCCTTGGAGGTCAGAATGCTGAGCTAGGAAACGCCAAGTCACAATGATGACACGCTCAGGGTTTCTCCTCTCTCTCCCTGTGTCTGCTGCCATGGCCACAAGCAAGCCAAAAGAGTTGATAATCACTGAGAGCTGATAATCACACAGAGCTGAAATCACTTGAGCTTGCTTGGCTGCCTGCAGCTAGGACTGGCTTGGGAGATCAGCCCTGGTCTGAGCCTCTGCTGAGCTATCCTGGCCTCGGCAGCGCAGCGGGCACAGCCCGGCTGGAACCCACCGGGATACAGCACGGCCAGGAAGCCACGGCTGGGGACCTGCAGGGCCCTGTCCAGCCCCAGCACCAGCAACACCACCCCGCTTCCTACCACGGCAAGGACGTAGGCCGAGCAGAAAAGGATGCCCAGGCAGGGGGAGAAAGCTTCCAGGCCAGGGACACCCAGCAGGATGAAGGAGGAGGAGCTCCGCTTGGAGGAATCAGGAGCCATTCTGGAGAATCTTCACTTGTGTTTATTAAAAATAGACACCAAACTTTGAGTCCCAAGGTACCAGGGGGATAAGATGGGGACTCTGTACCAGTGAAGAGCCAGATCAGGAATCCAGATCATTATTATGAGGTGTGAAATGGCATATCATCCTTTTCCCATGGAAAGGGTGCTCAGGCCTTGGCAGGGGCTGCCCAGGGAGCTTTGCAGTGCCCATCCCTGCAGGTGTCCCCTGGGGGTGGCACTGAGTGCTCTGGGCTGGGGACAAGGTGGCCATGGGGCACAGCTGGCACTGCCTGGGCTGGCAGGGCTGTGCCAGCCCCAGGGATTTGGGATTCTGTCATCACCAGCCAGGGGGAATAGGTCAGAAATGCAGAATAAATGGGGCTGTTGTGGCTAGAAGGTTCCTATGAGGGGGAGAAGTTTATGTGTCAGGTTGTGCCAACAGGGATAACCAAGGGACTTTTAGTCTGTTGCTTGTGAAGGGTTTATTCCTTTGTTGGTTGCTTGCCAGGGCTCAGCTGACATCCTGAAATGAGCTGCAAGAGGAGAGAACAAGGAGAGCAAGGTCAGCTTCCAGCCCTGGCTTCCCTCAATGGGGCCAGCACAGGAAATTCCTCCAAATTTGTAGAGCAAAACAGTGCTCTGGGACATTAAATGTGATCATGAAATTCCCTTTTGCTGCTCTGCCTTCTGTCATCTGCCCATGACAGAAGCCTGCAAAGGCAGGCAGGCAGAAGAAAACACCAATTTCTGAGGGTTTATTCAGATGGGAGAAGCTTGAAGGTAACAAAGAAACTCCAGAGAAGAGTTGTGGAGGGAAAAGAAGAGTCTGATGTGGTGGGCAGGATCTACACCTTTGTTTGTGCTGAAAATTTTTCTGCTGCTTCTCCCCAGAAAGCAGCAAGGACCAGGCAGTGCTGACACACCAGACCTGCTGACACTCCAGATTCACCTGGAGAAATTGCCTGGAGGATCATCCACAGGAACTTTTCAGTACAGAGCAGGCTGTCCTTGGCAAGGCACAAACTCACATGCCCTTAGCCCGAACTCCGGGAGTTACCTCCCGTCCCATCCCATCCCATCCTATCCCAATCCATCCCATCCCATCCCATCCCATCCCATCCCATCCCATCCCATCCATCCCATCCCATCCCATCCCATCCCATTCCATTATCCCATCCCATTATCACCCTGCTGGAGCCCCAAACCTCCCTGCTGGATCCCCAAATCACCCTGCTGGAGCCCAAAACCACCCTGCAGGAGCCCCAAAGCACCCTGCTGGAGCCCCAGAGCACCCTGCTGGAGCCCCTCTTGGATGGGCATCCCACCCCCGGGGTCCCTGTCCCTGTGAGAGGAAAACAGTGCTGTGTGCCCTCCCTCCCCTCCAGCCCTGGCACAACAGGAAACGCTGTGACTGCTCTGTTTTACACAGACACGGAAGGGTTAAGCCGGCCTGCTGGCACTTCGGGAATGGGATGCAATTTTCTCAGGCACTTGTATCCTCTGCTTTAGCCAAAATTCCAAAGGGCCAGACCTCATCCCCTCGGCTTTCCAGGCATTTGACTTCCTTGACCCCCAAACAGTTTAATCTCTCCTCTAAGTCACTTTGTGTCCTACCCACGACACAAACCAAGAGGTTTTCCAGCCTGGCTCCACTCAGGAACACAAACCAAGAGGTTTTCCAGCCTGGCTGCACTCAGGAACACAAACCAAGAGGTTTTCCAGCCTGGCTCCAGGCAGGAACACAAACCAAGAGGTTTTCCAGCCTGGCTCCACTCAGGAACACAAACCAAGAGGTTTTCCAGCCTGGCTCCACTCAGGAACACAAACCAAGAGGTTTTCCAGGCTGACTCCACTCAGGAACACAAACCAAGATGTTTTCCAGGCTGGCTCCACTCAGGAACACAAACCAAAGAGGTTTTTAAGCCTGGCTCCAGTCAGGAACACAAACCAAGAGGTTTTCCAGCCTGGCTCCACTCAGGAACACAAACCAAGAGGTTTTCCAGGCTGGCTCCACTCAGGAACACAAACCAAGAGGTTTTCCAGGCTGGCTCCACTCAGGGACACAAACCAAGATGTTTTCCAGGCTGGCTCCAGGCAGGAACACAAACCAAGATGTTTTCCAGCCTGGCTGCACTCAGGAACACAAACCAAGAGGTTTTCCAGCCATCATCCTGGCCATGTGAGGCCAAGCACTGCAATGCCAACATTGTGACATCGCTGCCCAGACGATGGTGTTGATGATGGTTTATTGCTCAGAGGACTCTGTTTCCAGCCTGGCAGCTGTGACCCCAGTGGCAGCTGGCACAGACCACTCCAGCAGGAACCATGTCTCGTGCTGGAATTGTTTGTTTGGAAAGGGCAAACACGTCTGAGATCCCGTAATCCTGAGCTTGGGAAAAAGCAGCTCCTCCCTCCCTCCTCCCTCCCTGAGGTACTTGATCCTCTGGGCAGCAGTTTCTGCACCTCATCCTGGGTAACAAAGCCCTCCAGGCTTTTAAACAATGCTGCTCAGCCAGGCTCAGCTTTACTGGGTGCTTCTGGTTCACAGTGCTGCTCCAGCCTTATTTCCTTATCGCAGAATCCCAGACTGGTTTGGGTTGGAAGGGACCTGAAATCCCACCCAGTGCCACCCCTGCCATGGCAGGGACACTTTCCACTCCAGACCCAGTGTCCAACCTGGCCTTGGGCACTGCCAGGGCTCCAGGGGCAGCCTGTGTCCCTCAGCACCCTGCCAGGGAACAATTCCTGCCCAACATCCCATCTGAACGGACTCTCCTCAGGCCCACACGCACACAGAGGTGCCCAGTCCCAGCTCCCAGCCCTGTGTGAAGCCTCCCACCCGGAGCAGCTGCTCCTTCAGGCTCGGGGGCCCTTCTGGCTCCCCACAGCTGCCTGCCAGGAGGGTGCAGCCAGGTGGGCTTGGGCTCTCCATTGCTGTAACTCTGAACTCCCCCCAAATCACCATCCCGGTGTTTTTCCTTGCTACAAGCCCGTATCTCCCCAGAGCTCGGGATTCTCCCAGCCACCCATTCTCCTCCCAGTCGTGTTTGCTGTTCCTGGGTGTGTGCAAGCAGCAGGGACAGGCTGGAGCTGGGAGCAGGGAACTGCAGGTCAGCCCAGGTGACAGGACTGGCAGATGTCAGCTCTGCGTGTCTGCAGCTTGTTTGGGGTGGGTTTAACCAAGGAAGAGCCAGGTAATTAGCACTGCTGTAATTAACCTCAATGAGGCAGCCGGTGGTGGTTGCAGGCGTGCGACTGGCAGGTCTGGACCACAAAATTCACAGAATTGGGGTGTCTGGAGGTGATGAAGCCTCATTACCTCCATCAGAGGTACTGGCACTGCTGCCCAGCAGCTTTTCTGGGTGGATTCTTTCATATTCCACCTTGGTCTGGCTAAAGTTGGAGCTTGGCTCAGAGCTGGCACTGCACTTAAAAACACTGCCCCAACACCAGGTTAAAAGGAAAAAACACACCCCCAGGATGATGTGAGACCTGATCCTGCCTGTACCTGCAACCTCTGCAGGCACTGGTTCTCTCCACAGCAACGCCTCAGCCTGCAAAAAGACCTGCATGGAAAGATTTAAGTGCTTTAAGGAAGCTGATGTCCCCAGTCACGGCTGGGACTTGAGGGACTGAATCATCAGGGGGAGAAGCTGCTGCCTGGGAATAGCCAGGAAGAGGAATGATAAACAAACACACTACTCCCACTGCGTGGGTGATGTCTGCCCCAGCACCAAGACGCCAAACGGATCCTGGGTCATACAGGGGAATATTTAAACCCTGGGTGGATGTGGAGCTGCTGGAGCCAGTCCAGAGGAGCCACGGGGCTGCTCCAGGGCTGGAGCCCCTCTGGAGCCAGGCTGGGAGGGCTGGGGGCTGGTCACAGTGGCTGACACGAGCCCAGGTGGGCAGGGGGCTGATGGCACCTGGGCAGTGCCACCCCGGTGTGGGCACAGCCCCAGGGACAAAGGGATTGTCCCCCAGGGCAGGGATTGTCCCCTGTGCTGGCACTGAGAGGCCCCTCGAGGGCTGTGTCCAGTTCTGGTCCTGCAGGAGAGACCTGGAGGGGCTGGAGCGTGTCCAGGGCAGGGAACGGAGCTGGGAAGGGGCTGGAGAATTGCTGAGGAGCTGGGAAGGGGCTGGAGAA
>NW_024523756.1:230824-249297 GCF_017590135.1 Pyrgilauda ruficollis
AATTCTCCAGCCCCTTCCCAGCTCCGTTCCCTGCCCTGGACACGCTCCAGCCCCTCCAGGTCTCTCCTGCAGGACCAGAACTGGACACAGCCCTCGAGGTTCAGAGGAGGAGGGGTGGGTTTGAAGTAGAACAAAATGCTTGCTGTGGGAGGGGGAGATCTTTCCATAACATGCTTTTTCTTAGAATATGATTTTTTTAGTTTTCTTCTTAGGTAGAATTTGGCGTTTAGTGGTCTCAGGACAATGTGAGAGCAGTGACTTAGAAAAGAGGAACCACAGAAAATGAGTGACTTGTGAATTTGCAGATAAGGCTGAGAGTCACAACATCGGACAGCTGGAAAGTGCAGGTGATTTTTATCTGGCCTGAAGGGAGACTTGCACTGGCACAAGGGGGGGTGGCTGAAAATATTCCATAGGAATGGAGAGGTGTGTTTGGGAGCAGCAGGTCCTGGTGGAGAGGGAGCTGGGGGATCAGCCTGGAGAGAAGGATGTGCAGGGTGGACCTTTCCACTCTCCTAATTCCCTGACAGGAGGCTCAGCTTGGGCAGCAGCAGGAATTTGCCCATGGAAAGGGTGCTCAGGCCTTGGCAGGGGCTGCCCAGGGAGCTTTGCAGTGCCCATCCCTGCAGGTGTCCCCTGGGGGTGGCACTGAGTGCTCTGGGCTGGGGACAAGGTGGCCATGGGGCACAGCTGGCACTGCCTGGGCTGGCAGGGCTGTGCCAGCCCCAGGGATTTGGGATTCTGAGGGAGAGCAGCTCCAGCTCGTGGGGAAGAACACAAACATGAGAACACTGATATTTTTTTAAAATCTGTCTTTTCAGTTGTGTTTGTCCTCCTGTGACTCCGACACAATTTCTGTTGCCTGAATTAGTTATTGATGTGTGGGGCTGCTGCAGAGCTGATTCACAGATCAAACACAAATCAGCAGCTCTGAGACATGCTGAAGATAATGAAATCCATAATCTTGCCACTGATTTTATGTATCTACTTCCTTTATTTCCCCCAAGTCTTAGAACAAGGAACTGCAGAACTGGCATATTTATAAATCTGAACTGATACAAAAGGAGGTTCCTCATGAGGCACAAGAGCAATTCTGGCCGATTTCACTGCTGAAATCCTGATCCAGCCCAGCCCAGCCCAGCAGGTAAGAAATCCCCTCACCCAGGTGGCCCCTGCTGCCCTGGGGGTCACAGGGTTTTCTAGGGTCTGTGTTTGCTCCCCCCAAGGTGTCCTCAGCAGCTCTTCCTCCAGCACAGAGCCCACGGCCAAGGAGAAGGAAAAAAATACAAATATCGTATTTAAATATATATATGTAATATATAAATAAAGTCTATAAATAGTAATTTTTCACACCTGTGGGAGGTTCCCAATTTAGCTGTGCAGGATCTGAGCTTTGCACACAGAGGAAAGGATGGAATTGGGTTGTTTTGAAGCTTTTCATGAACCTCCCTCTCCCCAGAGAACTGGATATGAGGGGTCACGGGGGAAACTGAGATGCTGAGAGATGAAGTGATAAACTGGGCAGTCAAATCCAGTGTGGGTTCACCCCTTTGGGGTGTGCCTGCCCAGGTGGGGCCCTTCAGGGCTGCAGGCTCTTCAGGGCTGTACCTGCTCCGTTTGATATTTTCTGCCCTTCATAATAAATACATTTACACAAAGGAGCCGCAATTCCCCACCCCTGGCAGTGTCCAAGGCCAGGCTGGACACTGAGGCTGGAGCAGCCTGGCACAGGGGAAGGTGTCCCTGCCATGGCAGGGTGGCACCGGGTGGGATTTCAGGTCCCCCCCATCCCAAACCCCTCTGGCATTCCATGGTTCCATGATTTTGTGATGGGTCGGTTCCTGATCCGTGTGGCACCACCTGTGCCTGGCACAGGACAGCCCAGAGCTCCCACTGGGCACCCTGCACCCCCCAAATTGCCACAAGCCACCCCAAAACACCTCCCCGCAGACAACTCCAGCTGCTGTTTGCAAATATGATTTTGCTGTGTGGATAATGAGTTAATTCGTCCCTAATTCAGGAAATGAAGATCTTAATTGGGTTTGTGCTAGAACTTTCTGCTTCCACAAAGTGTTATTGATTTTCCTCTTCCAAAAATAAATTTCCAAACGAGAGGCAGTGATTAAATGCAAGAGAAAGATGACACAGTGGTTAATTGCAGATGAATGCTTTGTGCTGTCTGTCTGAGTGTCACTCAGGGACGTGCTGCAAGGGAAGGAGCACATCCCAGCCCAGGGGCAGCTCCTTCGAGTGCCCCATCAAGCCTCAGCCCGTGGCTGCAGCCCCAGTGCATGGCTTTGCTGCAGGATGAGCAGCCACAAATGCCAGTTCTGTGTGCTGGGACCCAGCCTGGGCACAGCTGAGCAGCCCCTTCCCACCCCCAGGAGCTTTGCCTTGAAAATTTAAATTGGAGTCAGGATCCTGCTGTGTCCCTGCTTGGTCCTCACGCCGCAGGGGTGGGCACAGTGGGCACAGGGTGGAGATGGTGCCCGTGGGGAGCCAGGACCTTCCCAAACCTGTGCAGAATGCCAGACTCTGGAGCCAGCACCCCACCTTGCCCGCTGCTGTTTATTCAGAAAAGACACGGAAAATCTGCTCACACCCTGGAGGACGAGGCCATGAGCTGTGGGTCCCTGGGGTGTCCTGGGGGCTGTGGCTGCTCTGTGCCCAGCCCTGCTCCCCTCCGTGTCCCCTGCTGGCACCAGGAGCACCGCTGGGCTGCCGGGGGGACAGGGATCCCCGGGAAGGGATTTCTGTGAGGGCTCGGTTCCAAGCTGAATTGACAAAGTCTCTGGCAGAAGCAGCAAACAGCGTGTAAGGAAAGTGCTGGGAGCAAATTGCCTTGCTGGATATTGCTTTTGAGGTCGTGTCTGCAGGTGGGCTTGGAGCTGGGTGAGCTTTAGGGTCCCTTCAAACCCTTCTGTGCTGAAGAAAAGGGACCCTCAAAGCCCACCTGGGGCGATAATGACAAATTCCCCTCGTTCTCTCAAGTGGCTCATGAGTAGGTGTTGGCTGCCCCTGGATAAATGGAAATTTCCCCGGCCAGGCTGGACACTGGGGCTTGGAAGGGACAGTGGGAGGTGTCCCTGCCATGGCAGGGGTGACACTGGGTGGGATTTGGGGTCCCTTCCCACCCAAACCAGCCTGGGATTCTATGAGACAAATGTAAATCAATCTGTGCTCCTCAGTTATGCAAAAATCGTTGACTCCCAGCTGACCAGAGACCCACTGGGGCTGGAGAATTGCTGAGGAGCTGGGAAGGGGCTGGAGAATTGCTGAGGAGCTGGGAAGGGGCTGAGCCTGGACTGAGGGGGCTGGGGGGGCCCTTGTGAATTTGCACAAGTCCCTGCCAGGAGGGGACAGCCGGGGGGGTCGGGCTCTGCTCCAGGGAACAGGGACAGGAGCAGAGGGAACGGCCTCAGGCTGGGCCAGGGCAGGCTCAGCTGGGCCAGCAGCAGGAATTTGCCCATGGAAAGGGTGCTCAGGCCTTGGCAGGGGCTGCCCAGGGAGCTTTGCAGTGCCCATCCCTGCAGGTGTCCCCTGGGGGTGGCACTGAGTGCTCTGGGCTGGGGACAAGGTGGCCGTGGGGCACAGCTGGGGCTCCATGGGCTGGCAGGGCTGTGCCAGCCCCGGGGATTTGGGATTTGGAGATTCAGGGTTTCTCTTACTTGAGCCTCTGAATTTCTTCCTTTCCATTTCCTCTTGTTGGAGCTGGGAAGCACAGTGGCATTTCCCTTCCCCTGGGGATGTTTGCATGACTGACCCGCAGGTCCTGCCCATGGAGCTCCCTACAGCAGCACACGCTGCTCCAAGCTGAAGCCGAAGGGGAGGAATCAGCACAGACTCACACTGAATGGGGCTGCTTCTCCTCTCTGAGGCAGATGTTCTCTCTTGTGCTCCCACCCCACTCGGTTCAGCACGGACTCTTCAAACATGGACTTTTCCCTGCCTTTTCCTTTTCCTTTTCCTTTTCCTTTTCCTTTTCCCCTTTTCCTTTTCCTTTTTCCCCTTTTCCTTTTCCTTTTCATTTTTTCCCTTTTCAGTTTCCTTTTCCTTTTCCTTTTTTCCCTTTTCCTTTTCCTTTTTTCCTTTTCCTTTTCCTTTCCCCCTTTTCCTTTTCCTTTTCCTTTTCCTTTTCCCCCCTTTTCCTTTTCCTTTTTCTCTTTTCCTTTTCTTTTTCCTTTTTTCCCCTTTTTCTTTTCCTTTTTCCCTTTTCTTTTTCCTTTTCCTTTTTCCCCTTTTCCTTTTCCTCCTTTTCCTTTTCCTTTTCCCCTTTTCCTTTTCCTTTTTCCCTTTTCCTTTTCTCCATTTTCCTTTTCCTTTTCCTTTTCCTTTTCCTTTTTTCCCCTTTTCCTTCTCCTTTTCCTCTCCCTTTTTCCCCTTTTCTTTTTCCTTTTCCTTTTCTCCCCTTTTCATTTTCCTTTTCCTTTTTTCCCTTTCCCTTTCCCTTTCACTTTTCCTCCCCTCCCATGCCGGGTGCCTCAGCCCTGCAGGAGCTCCCGGCCCTGTAACCTTGTTCTCTATTCAGTCTCCTGTTGTATTTTTGATAAGGTTTAATAAACCTTTCTAAACGATGAAAAGTGAGTGACCACTTCTCCCAGGCTGCTGCATGGGGATGTGCAGCCCAGCAGCTGCCACGGGCTGGGCACGGCCATCCTCACAGGGCTGGGCTCGCTGGCCACCCTGTGTCATACGTGCCCACCACCAGGGCCACCCTGTGTCATACGTGCCCACCACCAGGGCCACCCTGTGTCATACGTGCCCACCACCAGGGCCACCCTGTGTCATACGTGCCCACCACCAGGGCCATCCTGCTGTCCCACCTGCCCTCCTGTCCCACCTGTCCTGCTGTCCCACCTGCCCACCACCAGGGCCCTCCTGGGCACTGTCCCCTGGGGCATGAGCCAAGGCCTTCAGTATTGTATCTCAGGCGACCCAGACGTTGGAGAAGGAGAGAAAATGTTGCATCTGACTCCACCATCAGCAGGCTAAAGAATAAATTTATTATTCTGTACTGTACACATTGCATCTAAAGTGAACCTGCCTTGCACCCACCCCTGCCCACGGCTGCGCAGAGCTGCACTGGTGCTCTGGCTGTCCCGTGAGTGTCTGCACACAGTCTGGACTCACACACACACACTCCTGGCCCTGACAGGCCAAGGAACAAAGCTTCCTCACTTCGGGTAAACATCTCAACATCGCATTCTACTTCAGCACAGCAAGCCAGATAGGAGTTTTGTTTTTCCTTCTTCTCTGCTTGTCTCAGAATTCTGTCTGTTCAGAGGGCATGTGAAGGCCACACTTCAGCAGCTGCCTGTGCCCCTGTGCTCCACGCTGACCTCCTGCAGCCAGCCCGTCTGTGCCCCACAGCTTGGGAAGCAGCTGCTGGCCAGTGCCCATCTCCCGGTGCCCTGAGCCCCTGGGCAGAGCTGGAAAAGATCCCCCGAGGGACAGGCTGCAGGGCCAGGGCTGCTGCCCAAAGGCAGACTCTCTCTCCATGCTCCCCAGCCTGGAGCCCGCAGCGGCCGCTCCCTAATGCCCGAATTCACCCCTGCTGCCCTCTCCAGACTCGTGGGCAATGTCCCCTCCTGGCAGAAACTCCTTGTGCTCCTTCCCATCCCCGGCACCTCTCCGGGGCACTGCTCCTCTCCGCCAGGGCTGGGCTGTGACAATCCACATCGTCCCGCTCCCGTTTTGGGGTGCCCGCGCTCTGAAGGGCACAGCTGGGGCGGCCGTGTGGCAACGCTGCCCTCCCTGCAGGCACAGCAGAGACAAGGCTGCTGGGAGCAGGATCCCGCCGGGATGCACTGCTGGGAGGAGACCTGCTCTCTGCAGAAAGACAGAGTGTTCCAGACTTGTGTTTTTATTTGCGACGTCCCTGTTCAGTCCAGGCTATGAAACTGTCAGTTCCCAGAGTTGTGTGACCCTCTGGACTCCTCAGCTTTCACTGCACAGCCAGAGTGAGTCACATCTCTGCAGTTATGGAGACAAGAACTGCTGGCCTGTGGACAAGCCCAGAAATCTGTCAGCTGGGACACAGACCCAGAAATGTGACTGTGGTCTCCTTGAGGGCTCTGCAGGGCAGTGTGTGGTTTTTCCTGTACCTGCTCAGCCCATAAGCCTTTTGGGAACATCAGGAAATTCTGTCCCACCGCCCAGGTTCTGCCCCCACGAGGACAGGCGGCTCTGAAGGGAGCTCCAGGGAGCCCTGGTGTGCAGTGCCACCCGAAGTCACCTGTGATGTGTGGGGCTGGCCACGCTCCCCCAGCACACTCGGGGTGCATAAGTGCCATGATCCATCCCTGGGCTGCTGAGCTGCCCCTCTCGGAGCACCCAGTGCTCACGGAGGAGCTCCAGCCATCCCAGGGCGATCCCTCCTGGTTAGCCACACCAGGAATGCTGTAAGATAACTCTCCCTGCAGGGAAACTGCTGCTGGCTTGTCCTGTCTGCAGGCTCCTGCCAGGCCCTTTCCTTGAGCCTTCCCTGGGCTGGGCTCCTCCTCTGGGATGTCCCAACCCAGCTTGTTCCTTATGCCAGGGGCTGCATGGACAAGGAGGAGAAAGAGAAAGGGAAACCACAGAATCCCAGACTGGCTGGGGCTGGAGAGACCCCAAATCCCACCCAGTGCCACCCTGCCATGGCAGGGACACCTTCCCCTGTGCCAGGCTGCTCCAGCCCCAGTGTCCAGCCTGGCCTTGGGCCAGGGTGGGCAGGGGCTGGGATGGAATTGCCAGAGCAGCTGGGGCTGCCCCTGGATCCCTGGCAGTGCCCAAGGCCAGGCTGGACACTGGGGCTGGAGCAGCCTGGCACAGGGGAAGGTGTCCCTGCCATGGCAGGGTGGCACTGGGTGGGCTGTGAGGTCCTTCCCATCCCAAACCTCTTGATGATGATGAATTAATGACACTGCCTCACTCCATTCCTATTCTGATCAACATTTGTGTTTTGTACCAATCTCACATTTTCATCCCTTGTCTGACATTCCTTTGGTATCAGCTGGCCCCACACAGCCCCTCCAGAGATCCAGCTGGGCTTGTGTTGATGGATTTGAAAGAGTTTTCCTTCCCAGGAAGGGAGAAGTGTCTGCAGCAGCACAACTTTCTTACCAAACTTCATCTGCTCTGCAAGACCAAAAAACGGGTGCTAAGGAGTTAAAGGAGTTAAGGAGACTGGCTCTGACACAGAGTCTGATCTGGGATACTCTGGTGCATTCCACGGAGATATTTGTCCTCTTTATTGTTTGAGGATCAGCCTCTGAACTCCTCTGCTTCTGCACTTTGGGATTTCTCCGTCCTGTGAGGGTGCAGGCACTTCCAGGTGACCCGGTGATCCCGAGGGTGCTCACACCTTCCTTGGGAAGCTTGCTGTGTCTGGAACTGGACATGGCCTGATGTTCTGAGCCAGGCAGAGCACACAGAATGCTCTGTTCACATCAGGCACCGCCGGGCAGAGCAGCCCCTGGCTCTGGGTGAGCAGACTCCATCCCTTAGTCAGCCTCAGCCCGAGCAGGCAGCAGGCCACCAGCGAGGCCAGCACGGACTGGGTGTTTCAAGTACACCACGTGGGACACCATAAGGGGACACAGGGCTTGTCACACGATGAGAGAAACCTCCCAAAATGCAGCTTCTGGGTTTCCCCGAGTCTGCGCTGAGTGTCCCAGATGTGGGGCCACCTGTGAAGATGGAGGTGATGGCTGGATGTGCTCCCCGAAGCTGTGGAGCTCACCTGCTCTGAGGTGAGCTGAGATGCTCTGTCGGCTCAAACAAGGAAACCTCAAACCAAATCCCAGCCCACACCCCCCATCCCAGATCCCAAACACTCTGTCTCTGGTTTCCCTGGGGCGTGGCACCATGGCATGTGGTGTTTATAGCTTTTTAGGCCATGCACAGATAAACCCTCAGCTGTTCCTGGGCTGGGCAATCCTTCCCATGGGCAAATTCCTGCTGCTGTCCCAGCTGAGCCTGCCCTGGCCCAGCCTGAGGCCGTTCCCTCTGCTCCTGTCCCTGTTCCCTGGAGCAGAGCTGCTGTCCCCCGGGCTGTCCCCTCCTGGCAGGACTTGTGCAGAGCCACAAGGGCCCAGAGGTGCAGATGGCGTGTGACACCAGCCCAAAGCCACCTCTCCGTGAGCAGCACAGGCTCTGAGATCACTCAGCATCACAGCTGCTCATCTACTGGCCATAAATTCCCCTGGATCTTTCTCCCGGCCCTTCTGGAAGCAGAATCATCTGATAATGGTTTGCCAGATTGAATTTTGACCGGTTTGATGACTTCCCAGTGATTTATTTTGGAGAAATCATTGCAGAATTGCAGCATAATGTTGTTACTGCCTCTCCTCACAGCTCTGCCCTCATTTCCTTGTGTTGTTAGTGACACGCCTGCTGCAATATTTTCCAAAAATCCCATTAAAACAGAGTGATAAAGGAGAATGGACACATTTGGCCTTATGAGAATGAAACTACTTCAAACTGCAGAACATAAGATCTGTTGAGGAGATCAAAACATGGACTCTTCTCAACCTTTTCAGAATTATATCCCTGGCCAGGCTGGAAAGGCCTTGGAGCAACCTGGTCTGGTGGCAGGGGGTGGAACAGGGTGAGCTTTAGGGTCCCTCCCAACCCAAACTGGCCTGGGACTCTGTGAGTCTGTATTCTGGAATTCTGGTGTCTTTAAACTTTGTGAAACAGGGTAAAGAAAAAATGAGAAATTCACACACCACTCGTGCACCTCAACCCTGCCACTAGATCCAGACGTGGCCAGGCAACCTGGAGACCCTGAAATGAAATCTTTCTAGGAAGGAAATCCTCCTGCAGAGCAGGCTGTAGCTGTCCCCGTCCCTGGCAAGCACCTGGACCCACCTGGCCCGTTTTGGGCACGTGGGAAGGCTGCAGAAGTCAAAGTGGGCTTTTCAGTGACACATTTGGGTTGCCTTGGCAGAGCAGTGGTTCTCCACAGCTCATGCTGTGCCCTCTCCTGCCACCACTGCTGGTGGAGCTGTGCTGGATGGGAGCCGGAGGGGGACTGGGGCAATGCTCCCCTCAGGAATGACTCCTGCTTGTCCCAGAGTCCCCAGCTGGGTCTGGGCTCTGCTGTCCTTGGCACCACCCAGCAGCACGAGTGGCACAGCTTCGCCTGACATTCCTTCCCCATCAGGGAAAATTTATTGCATCCCAGGTGTTATTCAGAATCCCAGAATATCCTGAGCTGAAGGGACCCCCAGGGACCCCCCAGTGCCACCCCTGCCCTGCCCAGACCCCCCAAGCCCAGCCTGGGCATCCCTGGCAGCGCTGGCCAAAGGCTCCTGGAGCTCTGGCAGCCTCGGGGCCGTGCCCATTCCCTGGGCAGCCTGGGCAGTGCCAGCAGCCTCTGGGGAAGAGCCTTTCCCTGCTCTGCAGCCTGGCCTGGCCTGGCCCAGCCCCAGGCGCTCCCTGGTGCTGTCCCTGTCCCAGAGCAGAGCTCGGAGCTGTCCCTGCGCTGCCCCTCGGGAGGAGCTGCAGCCCCGGGGAGCTCTGACCTCAGGCTGCTCCAGCTGAACTGACCGAGGCACCTCGGGGGCCCCTCCAGGCCCTTCCCCATCCCCGGGTCCCTCCTGGGGCTCTCTCTGGGAGCTTTGGGTCCCTTCCATTTGCAGCTCTCAGCCTGGCAGGGGTCTGGGCTCTGAGCCTGTTTTCAGCCAGGGATGCCCGGCTGTGCCTCTGAACCTCTCTGCCCTCTGAGCTCAGCACGGGCAAGCAGAACCTGCTGTTTGCAGATGTCTCCGGGCTGTTTGATTTTCCATCCCGTGCTCTAACAGTGGAGCCTGCTGCCTGTGCAGCCCCACTCCCTGTGCCCTCTGCCTTTTCTGAGCCCGCGCTGGTTATTTCCCTGATGGACCAAGCCAGGCATTAACTGTGTCAATGTTTGCCCCTGGAGAGCTCACTCGCTCACAGGAGGGTGTGGGGGCTCCCGTGTGTCCCCGATGGCAGCACAGGAGAGTGGCTGATCGCCCTTGGCTTCACCTGGGGCTCGTGCTGGTTCCAGCCAGAGTCACCCTTTCCCTCCTGGAGCTGCCCCGAGCCTCACCTGTGCAGGTGTGCAGCTGCGAAACACGAGTGGGAGTGGGAGCACCTCCCTCTGTCACTCCATCCACGGTCAGGGTCAAGGTTGTAAAATGTTCATAAGGTGATGAATCCCAGCATCTCAAATCCCTGGGGCTGGCACAGCCCTGCCAGCCCAGGCAGTGCCAGCTGTGCCCCATGGCCACCTTGTCCCCAGCCCAGAGCACTCAGTGCCACCCCCAGGGGACACCTGCAGGGATGGGCACTGCAAAGCTCCCTGGGCAGCCCCTGCCAAGGCCTGAGCACCCTTTCCATGGGCAAATTCCTGCTGCTGTCCCAGCTGAGCCTGCCCTGGCCCAGCCTGAGGCCGTTCCCTCTGCTCCTGTCCCCTCCTGGCAGGGACTTGTGCAGAGTGAGAAAACGGGAAGGCAGGAGAAGGGCAAGGGGAAGATTTGGTTGGAAGGAACCTACAACATTTCAGTTTATCAGCCTGACCACTCTAAGGAAGCTCCTGTAGAAAACAAGATTGTCAGAAAAGGAATTTTCAGCCCTGAGCAGAGACAATGAAGGAATATGGGAAGGGTCTGTAAGATAAAAACTGGGGAGGAGATGATCCATATGGAATTCTTATTCAGCTTCACTCACACTACGTGAACCAGGAAGGGGAGAACAAGCCCTGAAAATATCAGCATATTAAAGATACATTAAAGAATACTCATAAATTGGTATTTGAGCTCGCTGCCAGCACAAAGCTTCCTGTGATTTTGATCAAGTGAAAAAGTATTTTTTAAAATGAGCTTATAGTGGAATTATGGAACCCATCACTGCTGGATGTGGTGGGATCCCCAAGGATGTGCAAAAGGATCAGACAAGCCCACAGGTGAGAGATGTTTTGTTTTCCATGACACGGTGGCTGAGGTGCTGCTCCCGCTCAGGAAACCTCGGAATTGATTGCCAGATGCTGGGACACGTGCCAAGGGAATGCCAAGCTGAAAATGACCTCCCTAAATGGCCATCAATAGCCACTCCTGGGGCAGCACGGCGAGGTGAGGATCCTTTAGTTTGCCCAACAGAACTCCAGAGTGGTTTGGCTGCAGAGAACCCCAAAGCCCATCCTGTTCCACCCTGCCATGGGCAGGAGCACCTTGCACTAGGGCAGGGTGCTCCAGCCTGGCCCTGAGCCCTCCCGGGGATGGGGCAGACACAATTTCCTTCAGCCGCCCTGCTGCACAGCGTGAGACTGATTCATCGTCCCCCACAGCTCCAAGCCTTGCAGTTCCTCTGCTCTGTGCCTCGGGAGCTGCCCACGCCAAGATTCCCACAGGGATGTCTCCCCCCAAGCCGCTCCCGTGGTTTCCTGCTGAACTCCCGTTCCCAGGGGTTCTGCTGCGCCTGGGGAGGGTCTGAGCAGCTTTCATCTGTTTTCCCGTCTTTAGGAAAATAACAGGAGCTTTCCCAGGAGCTGGCTGGGGTGGGCACAGCCTCCCCCTGGCACCAGCAGTGTTTGTGAGTTGAGGCTGAGCCAGTCCCCATAATCTGACTCTGCGGGGCAGAGTTCAGGGGCCAGGGCTGGCAGCAGGGTGGGAAGGGAGGGTGAGGAGGGAAGGAAAAGGGCTGGAGGCTTGGTCATGGAATCCCAGCATCCCAAATCCCGGGGCTGGCACAGCCCTCCCAGCCCATGGAGCCCCAGCTGTGCCCCATGGCCACCTTGTCCCCAGCCCAGAGCACTCAGTGCCACCCCCAGGGGACACCTGCAGGGATGGGCACTGCAAAGCTCCCTGGGCAGCCCCTGCCAAGCCCTGAGCACCCTTTCCATGGGCAAATTCCTGCTGCTGTCCCAGCTGAGCCTGCCCTGGCCCAGCCTGGGGCCGATCCTCTTGTGCTGTCCTCCCGTGTGTAAAGCTTTACAAGAACCCATCCCTGGAGGTGCCCAAGGGAGGCCTGGATGTGGCACTCGGTGCCCTGGGCTGGGGACAAGGTGGGCTTCGGGGGCAGGTTGGACTCGGTGGTCTTGGACACTTCTCCAGTGTCAGTGATCCCGGGATCCTGTGAATTTCCCGGTGTCCACGGAGGGCAGTGCCCCAGCACAGAGGGGTTCACAGAAGTGTCATTTAGGGCCAGAGCTGCATTTTCCACAGACACCCCACATGAGACAAACCCATTTGCTCTCCCTAGCCTGTTCAGGCACAGAAGTAGTGGTTAAATTCAGTTTCTACCCCACAGCTGAGGGGGCAAAGATAAATTTATTGCCACAAGACACCTTGGCACAGACGGCTCCTGGGCCACCCGAGGGGACACCTGGGGCTGTGTTTGCCTTTGTGACATGCAGTTTGTTTTTATTGTGCAATATATTATGATTTTAATTAAACATTTGGTGTCTCACCGGTCAAGGGGAGACAGCCAGAACTTCCCCTCTGTCATTCCCTCGGAGCAATGCTGCAAGCACTCCTCTTGCAAAATTTATGACTTCCACTACAGATTTGCCCTCCCAATAAAAATTATGTGTATTGCCAGCACCGTGGCTGCAGCACTGCCAGCCATAAATCTCCGGGAGCCATAAACATGTCACCAATAAACTATCAGGAGAAAATCCTGCCTGCTGGGAGAGCAGCATAAATGGAAACGCTCATTTACGGCACACACTCCTCCCGCTGTTTGCGCACCGAGCGGGGCTCACGGCTCGGGTGATTGGGCAGGGTCAGCGTTAAAAGGGCTGCCCCGGGCACGGGCAGGGACAGGGCACGGGCACGGATATGGGCACGGGATCTCCCTCTGCTCCTCGGCACGGCTGAGCCTGAGAGCCCCCGGCACCCTCGGTAAGTGCAGGCACTCCTGAGCCCCTCTGGTGGGCAGTGACACGGGGGGCAGCTGTGCCCAGTGCACCTCCTGAGCCCCTCTGGTGGGCAGTGACACGGGGGGCAGCTGTGCCCAGCACTGCTCCCTGAGCCCCTCTGGTGGGGCAGTGACACGGGGGGCAGCTGTGCCCAGTGCACCTCCTGAGCCCCTCTGGTGGGCAGTGACACGGGGGGCAGCTGTGCCCGGTGCCACTCAGGTTGTGCCCGTGGTCCCCATGGCCTCAGTGCCACTCGGGTTGTCCCCATGGCTCCATGGTGGCCTCAGTGCCACTTGGGTGGTCCCCGTGGCCCCAGTGCCACTTGGGTTGTCCCCGTGGTCCCTGTGGCCCCAGTGCCACTCGGGTTGTCCCTGTGGTCCCCATGGCCCCAGTGCCATTCGGGTGGTCCCTGTGGCTCCGTGGTGACACGGGTGGGATGTGTGGAGCAGGGGGCTGTTGGTGTCTCGTGTGGAGCTGTCGGTGGTGCCGATGGGCTGTGGCCTGGTGTGAGTGAGATCCAGCTGCTCTCCCCTTCCTGGGGGCCGTGTCAGCCGTGGGAATGGCCCTGCCCACGGTCCCTGTCCTGGCCACGGTCCCTGTCCTGCCCACAGTCCCTGTCCTGCCCATGGTCCCTGTCCTGGCCATGGTCACTTCCCCTCTGTCATTCCCTCGGAGCAATGCTGCAAGCACTCCTCTTGCAAAATTTATGACTTCCACTACAGATTTGCCCTCCCAATAAAAATTATGTGTATTGCCAGCACCGTGGCTGCAGCACTGCCAGCCATAAATCTCCGGGAGCCATAAACATGTCACCAATAAACTATCAGGAGAAAATCCTGCCTGCTGGGAGAGCAGCATAAATGGAAACGCTCATTTACGGCACACACTCCTCCCGCTGTTTGCGCACCGAGCGGGGCTCACGGCTCGGGTGATTGGGCAGGGTCAGCGTTAAAAGGGCTGCCCCTGGGCAGGGACAGGGCACGGGCACGGATATGGGCACGGGATCTCCCTCTGCTCCTCGGCACGGCTGAGCCTGAGAGCCCCCGGCACCCTCGGTAAGTGCAGGCACTCCTGAGCCCCTCTGGTGGGCAGTGACACGGGGGGCAGCTGTGCCCAGTGCACCTCCTGAGCCCCTCTGGTGGGCAGTGACACGGGGGGCAGCTGTGCCCAGTGCACCTCCTGAGCCCCTCTGGTGGGCAGTGACACGGGGGGCAGCTGTGCCCAGCACTGCTCCCTGAGCCCCTCTGGTGGGGCAGTGACACGGGGGGCAGCTGTGCCCAGCACTGCTCCCTGAGCCCCTCTGGTGGGGCAGTGACACGGGGGGCAGCTGTGCCCAGCACTGCTCCCTGAGCCCCTCTGGTGGGGCAGTGACACGGGGGGCAGCTGTGCCCGGTGCCACTCAGGTTGTGCCCGTGGTCCCCATGGCCTCAGTGCCACTCGGGTTGTCCCCATGGCTCCATGGTGGCCTCAGTGCCACTTGGGTGGTCCCCGTGGCCCCAGTGCCACTTGGGTTGTCCCCGTGGTCCCTGTGGCCCCAGTGCCACTCGGGTTGTCCCTGTGGTCCCCATGGCCCCAGTGCCATTCGGGTGGTCCCTGTGGCTCCGTGGTGACACGGGTGGGATGTGTGGAGCAGGGGGCTGTTGGTGTCTCGTGTGGAGCTGTCGGTGGTGCCGATGGGCTGTGGCCTGGTGTGAGTGAGATCCAGCTGCTCTCCCCTTCCTGGGGGCCGTGTCAGCCGTGGGAATGGCCCTGCCCACGGTCCCTGTCCTGGCCACGGTCCCTGTCCTGCCCACAGTCCCTGTCCTGCCCATGGTCCCTGTCCTGGCCATGGTCCCTGTCCTGCCCATGGTCCCTGTCCTGTGTCCAGTGTCACCAGGCCATGGGGCTCTCTGGGAGCTGCATCCCCAGGGTGCCCTTGTTGATCTGTTGGTTTTTGGTTTTCCAAAACTCCAGCCCTGATGCTGCTCCCTTTGCTGAGCCCTCACTTGGTTGTGGGGCTGTGAGAGCAGCAAGGTCTCCTCTTTGGGAAGGAGCAGAGCTCTGAGCCTCGCCCAGCCCAGCCCCAGCTCCCAGGGCCCTGCTGCTGCCCTCGCTGACAAGAGCCCTTCAAACACCAGCAATTTGAGTTACTGGTGAGCATCAAAGTCAGAGACAGGCGAAACACCAGGAGGTGGCTTTAGAGGCATGCGAAGGGACGCCACGGTGAGGGATCCAGGGGCAGCCCCAGCTGCTCTGGGCACCCTGTGCCAGGGCCTCACACCCTCCAGATGCTGTGGCATTGGCAGAAAGGGGCAGCTCTTCCCTTTGGGGAGCTCTGAGCCAGCAGCGAGGGCCAGAGGTACCCGTGGGCAGTTTGCTGTGGCACCACCAGGCTCTGTGGAGCCATCAGGGGATGCACCAGCTGCCCCAAGCCCTCCCTGTGCTGCCCAGGCTCTCCTGAGGAAGGGCTGACTGTCCCTTCAGCACCGGGCACGCTGCAGGGCAGGGTGGCTCTGATACCAACACGTGGCTCTGCCCTGCCTGGAGAAAATCAAATGGTCTGGGTTCTCCCCAGGTGCCATCAGTTATGTGCTGCTTTTGCCCCCGGAGCAGGAAGATGCTTGTCCTTGCTAAGCTTCAGGATTTATTGTCACATTAGACTCTCAAGCTGAGAATCTAATGAAGAAAATCATATTAGGACCCTAATAAATACGTCATGGAAGGATTGTCTGTTATTCAAAGATGAGCTGTGTTACGGCAAACTTCTGGCTCAAAATCCAGGCACACTTTTGTATCCTGTGGAAGGTGCAGGAAGACTGAAGTCACAAGTATTTTTTTGCTTTAATTAGCTCATCTTGCACCTTTGCTGCCTTCCCCCACCCACCCAGCGGGTCACTGTGTCGCTGAGGGGCTCAGGGACCCTGTCAGCATTGCCAAGGAAATGCAGGAAACTGGACTGTGCCAAGGCCCGGAGGTTCACTGGATAATTCACGTTGGAGAGACTTCTGAAGATCTCTGGTCCAGCACCTGCCTCGTGCAGGCCAGCTGGGACCTCTCATGGCTCTGTCCAGCTGGGTGTGGAAAACGTCTGTGCATGGAGATGTGCAACCTCGATGGGGAAACATTTCTCCTTCACTCAGTCCAAACCCCTCATTTCAGCTGCCACTGCTGCCTCCATCCTTCATCCACGCTCCGCTGTGAAGATCCTGGTCCAGCCTCCCTGATCCCCTTGGAGGAGGATCCCTTCAAACAAACCTCCTCTGCTCAGGGCCGGACCTGCCTCTTCCCTGGATCTCTCATTCCACCCCACCTGTCTCACCTGCCTCGCTGACATCCTGCTGAAGTGGAGCAGGCACGGCTGGATCTCTGCCAAGCCTCGCTCCCCTCTGCTCTGTGCCAAAGACCCCCCACCCCCCGTGTGCCCCCTGCCCTCCAGTTCACCCCCAGAGCCTTGCCGGGGTGCTCCCCAGGGCTCTGAACCTGGAACACCTTGTGCTCTGCCCTGTGCTTGCCTGTTCCCAACGGGTGTCCCAGGCCCCACACGGAGCCTGTGGCCCCGTGGGGCTTTGCTCATTTATTCCCCTCCACCTGGCAGTAAGGTTGTGAAAAGAGCAGGGCTTGGGGGTGTGAGTACCTCCGAAAATCCACCTTGCCCTGGGACCCATCTTCTGAGCTGAGAGCAGGAGGGTCTGAGTGGCTGATGCTCTGTTCTGCTGGAAATCATGGAATCCCATGGTTTGGACTGGGAAGGGCCTTAAAGACCAAGCTGTTCCCACAGCTCCAGGGGCAGGGAGATCTTCCCTGGCCCAGGCTGCTCCAATCTGGCATTGAACACTTGCAGGGATGGGGTAGCCACAGCTTCTCTGGCCTTCCAGTGCCAGTGCCAGTGCCAGTGCCAACAAATTTTGCATTTCTTTCCAGTGTTGATTTCCTAAATAAGAAGTATCAGGGTTAAACTTTCACAATTTTCACACCTTTTGATCTCCAGTTGGCATAAACCAGCAGCCTTGGCCTAGCAGCTTGGTCGTGGTTGGGATGAGCTTGGAAAAGGCGTTTGCTCACTCCACAGAGCATCTCAAACCCTGGAATTTGGGGATGACTCTGAAATAGTGGAATGTTTTCCCATTCATTCTAAAGCATTTCAAGTATTTCTTTTTTCCCCCTCTTTTCAAACAAAAACTGTCCATCCTTTCCCTTCAGTTTGGGATTTAATGGGTGAGCAGGAGCCTGTGTGGCACTGTTCCCAGCCAGCTCAGGGATCCCTGCAGAGGCTGGTGGGGAGGTGCAGGGCTGTGCAGCTCCTCTGCTCAGCACAGAGTCCAGCTGCGTGGGGTTTGTGTTGTTGGTTTGTTTTAGGTCTAGGCCATGTGAGAGCTGAGCTGGGATGGAGCATGACTCACACACCCCGTGGGAACTCAATGGCTCCTTCCACCAGCCTTCAGCTTTCCTCATGGTGGGCATCCCGGGCCTGGAAGCCCTTCACCCCTGGATCTCCATCCCCTTCTGTGCCCTGTACCTTTCTGCGCTCTTGGGGAACTGCGTGATCCTGTTCATCGTCGGGAGGACGCCGAGTCTCCACGAGCCCATGTACTACTTCCTGTCCATGCTGGCCGTCACCGACCTGGGCCTGGCGCTCTGCACCCTGCCCACCACGCTGGGCCTCTTCTGGTTCGGCGCGCGCCGCATCGCCTTCGACGCCTGCCTCGCCCAGATGTGCTTCATCCACATCCTGTCCTTCATCGAGTCCTCCGTGCTCCTGGCCATGGCCTTTGACCGCTTCGTCGCCATCTCCCACCCGCTGAGGCACCCGGCCATCCTGACCCAGGGCACGGTGCTGAAGATAGGCCTGGCCATCGTGCTCAGGGGCGTGCTCTCGCTGCTCCCCATTCCCTTCCTGCTCAAGAGGCTGACCTACTGCGGCAGGACGGAGCTGTCCCACTCCTTCTGCTTCCACCCCGACATCATGAACCTGGCCTGCGCAGATATAAAGGTCAACGTCTTCTACGGCATGATCATTCTCTTGTCCACCGTGGGGACGGACTTCGTCTTCATCGTGCTGTCCTACATCCTCATCATCAGAACCGTCGTCAGCCTCACCACCAAGGAGGAGTGTCTGAAGGCTCTGAACACCTGTGTCTCGCACATCTGTGCTGTCCTGGTGTTCTTCATCCCCATGATCGGGCTGTCCATGATCCATCGCTTTGGCAGGAACGTTCCTCCCCTCGTTAACACCTTGGTGGCCTACACCTACCTCATCATTCCCCCCGCCCTCAACCCCCTCATCTACAGCATCAAATCCACCCACATCCGCGAGGCGCTGCTCAGGGCCCTGTGCAGGAAGCCTGCCTCTGACTGGTAGATTGCTCCTCCAGTTCTGCCAGAGAGTGCTCATGGACTGGGCTCTCTGTCAGACCCCTGGCACTGGGGGCTCTGTCACACCCCTGGGTCTGGGGGCTCTGTCACACCCCTGGCACTGGGGGCTCTCTGTCACACCCCTGGCACTGGGGGCTCTGTCACACCCCTGGGACTGCAGGCTCTGTCAGACCCCTGGGTCTGGGGGCTCTATCACACCTCTGGGACTGGGGGCTCTGTCACACCCCTGGGTCTGGGGGCTCTGTCACACCCCTGG
>NW_024523756.1:250345-312203 GCF_017590135.1 Pyrgilauda ruficollis
CCCTGGCACTGGGGGCTCTGTCACACCCCTGGCACTGGTTTCTTGGTCAGAGCCCTTGGCCTGGTTTCCCAGTCAGAGCTGGTGCACTGCTCTCCTGGTGCTCCCTCCATGCAGGTCACTGCCAGAGGAAAGAGCTGCAGATCCACTGGGGTGCTGTCCCCCAGCCCAGAGCTGTGAGCTTTCATGTTATGTCCTAGCAAGTGCTTTCCTCCTTCCTGCACAGAGCATTTCTCACTAGGCCAGGCTGGGGGGCCCAGAGCACTCTCAGCCCCTCTGAAAAACCTGCTCAGATATCATCCCTTTGTTCAGAGAGCCGTGCCCATCCCCGGTGAGAAAACAGCTGCTTGTGCATCTCTTTGGAAGTCTTTGATCCTTACCAGCTTGCCAAGTCTAATTAATGTCCCAGTCATTGTTCTGCAGGGAGTGTCATGTATGTGCAGCATCTGCAATAAAACCCATCTATTCCTTGTGAAAAGTCACAAGACTTCAGGAAGACTTTTTTCTGTCTATATGATGCAGAAGGATTAGTTTGGAGTTGCCTAAAATCTTCAGGGTGTGCTGCAGATGAGCGGCACTGGACGAGCCAGGTGTTTGTCTGGATGGGCTTGGGGGTCTGGTGGGGCTGGAAGCTCTCTTGCAAAAAAAGAGAGGTCAAAAACATTGTAGGAATGGCTAAACTTCCTGACAGTCAGGGAAGTTGGTGCTGGCTGTGCCCCTCGGGGACGGGAGGAGACCCCAGGGGCATCCACAGGTGGGAGATGGCAGCGTGCCCCAGCACCTCCTCGCTCTGCTGGAGGCTGGGTGGGAGCCAGGCAGGCAGGAAGGTTTCTTGGTTCTCCTGGCTCCCACAGACAGAATAAAGAGTCCCAAAGTCACAGAACAGAATCACAGAACCACTAGGGTTGGAAAAGCCCTCCCAGAGCCGTGACTATCCCCCCCTAGAACACCAAGAGCCACGTCCAGCTGTAAACATTCCGCTCCTCCAAATGGCAGAGCTGTGGTTCTGTTGATCTCAAACCACGTTTTGGCCAGGCTTGAGCACGGTGCAGAAGAAGAAGCACCAGTCTGTGTTGATCTGGGAGGGATGAGGCAGCACAGGCACCGGGACAGGATCCCAGCCCTGAACTGTCCTGGTTTTGCCTGACACTGAGCACTTCACCAGCCCATGTGCAGTAGCTGGAGAGAAAAAAACCGAGAGAAAAAATAATGCGGAAACAGCTCCATAAAAAAGCAGCAAGAGGGCAGGGAGGATTCCTGAGGGGAGGATTCCCAGGCCACGGCTTGCTCTGTGTTGTGCTCGTTATCTCGCTGGGTCCCAGGGTCCCTTCCCGGGGTGGAACACCAGCAGCCCCCAGGAGCTCAGCCTGGGGAGCAGCTCCCACTGGCACTGGGAAGGGGAGAGCTCTGCTCAAATAGCTCTGACCTAAACCGGAGCTTGCAGGGAAAACTAAGGCACCAGAACAACAGCCAGGAGAAAAGAGCTTTGCTGTGGAGATGCCTGGCTTGCAGCATCCTCACACCGGATTCTGAAATTGATGACAGAGAATTCTGAGAAGGTTCTGAGTCTGCTCCCATTCTGAAAACTTCCAGAGTTCATCCCTGGATGTCCGTGTTTCCTGGCCGCCGCTGTTCTCCAAAACAGCTCCGAAACAAAAAGCCTGAGGAGCCTCTGCCACAGTAAGGAAATGTTTGTGGGGGAGCTGGAGGGCAAAGTGTGGGGCATTTATCAGCACATCTGTCAGCACAGCTGGAGAGCGGGGTGGAGGGGAATGAAAGAGGGAGATAAAGGTTGGAGGGGAGAGGAAGGGGAAGGGAAAGAGGGAGAAGGCGGAGAGGAGAAAGAAGGAGAGGAAAGATGGGAGAGCTGGGGTGGTTTTACACTGGGGCTGGAGCAGCCTGGCACAGGGGAAGGTGTCCCTGCCAGGGCAGGAGAAGGAACAGGATGAACTTTAAGGTTCCTCCCAACCCAAACCATTCCCTGGTTCTTTAACGAGGCGGGGATTGCTCAAAGGTTGGACTCAATGATCCTGGGTTTCCATCCTCAGTGATTCTGTGATTTACTGCTGGGGGTGCTGCTTGGATCCCCCTAGGCAAATAAATCTGCATTTACTGGTGTTTCAAAGAGGTGGATCCAGTTTCCTTCTCCGCAGAAACCCAGGCCCTCACAGCACCCGCTCTGCCCACCAGCAATCCCAGATCCTGAGCCACTCAAGAAAACCTGACTACATTTATCAGTGCCAGAGAATTAGAGACGAACTGAAGCATCACCAGGGCTTGTTTCAGTGCCCGTCTCACAGCCCCATTCCCCAGGGAAATGATCAGGAGGGCAGAAGTTTTCCAGTGGGACTCGGGTAACTCCGTCAGGGCTGGCAGCTGAGGTGCCTCAGTACCTGCTGGTGATTACTGAGGCTCCTTGTTCATTCCGTCTGTGCTTGGCTGACAACATCATCCCTGGAATAGATTTTGGGCGCAGTGACAGCAACAGTCCTCCCACACTGTGTGTAGATCGGGTATAAAAAGCTACAATGTGAGTCCTACTTGTTATACATCCGAGATGGAGAAGCCCCACATCAGGAGAATAAAGCCTGATGCTATTTCAGGCCTTCAGCACAGATGTGCAATAAAACCCCATGTTTCACAACCCTACATTACTTATAAAATAACTCCATTAATAACCTGCAGAGCTTGCCATAAAGCCACTTTGCATGGTTAATTTGCACAGATTGGGCACAAAGGAATAACCAGAAAGCTCAGGCTGAGCTTGACCTTGTGCTGCCCATCCAGGGCAGGAGGGATGGTGGGTTTATTCCAGCACAGGTACTGCCTTGGTGCCTGAAAATAGAAAGGTACCTAAAGCAAAGCCTTTTATGTATCTTCAGGCCATTATCCTTGGATCACAGCACTCCTGGAAAATCTACAAATACAGAATAAGGTAAATAATCTGATTTTTTTTTTTTTTACAGATATTCTGTTTTTTCCATACGTGTTTTTCATAGGATGAAAATCCAATTTGTATGTGCAAAAATATTTGAAAATCCATGTCTTCCTGTGCCTGTGAGCTGTTCTGGGGAGGGCTGGGTCGTGGGAGGCAGCACTGCCAGCCTCAGCCTCACTGAGCACATTTCTGACAGGCCACCACAGCACATATGGAAAAAATCAAGCAGCACTGAAGTACTACAGAAAGCACTAAAAATCTGACGGGTTTTTTGTTATCATTTTTAATATTGTCCTTTAAAAAGAAAAGCAAACAAGTTCAACTGATGGGTTTATTATTCCAAAGGTTGATTTTACAGTGTTCTGCCTTTTAGAGAATCCAGGCAATTCCTGTTTGAACTCAAATGTCAGCATTTTGATATATCTTGTTGCACAGAGCCATAACGGGGTAAAAACGGGGAGAGGAGCTCTCTGCATCAGCGTGGCAGCTCTGAGAATCCCAGGGACGGCCCTGTGGGACCCAAGCCATGGGAAAGGGCTCGTAAAAAGTCCCGTTTGCGTTTCCCTTGCAGCAGGAAGCGCGCGGGCATGGCATGAGCGGCCCTGGCGCTGCGGGCCATGCCCTCCTCCAACAGCTCTGAGCTCAGCCCGTCCTTCATCCTGGCCAGCCTGCCGGGGCTGGAGGCGGCGCACTCCTGGATGGCCATCCCGCTGTGCTCGGCCTACGTGCTGGCCGTGCTGGCCAACGGCGCCGTGCTGCTGGTGGTGCGCGCCGAGCCCAGCCTGCACGCGCCCATGTACTTCTTCCTCTGCATGCTGGCCGCCATCGACCTGGCGCTGGCCACCGCCACCGTGCCGCGCACCCTCTGCTTCTACTGGTTGGGCAGCCGCGAGATCGGCTTCGCCGCCTGCCTGCTGCAGATGTTCCTCATCCACACGCTCTCGGCCGTCGAGTCCACCGTGCTGCTGGCCATGGCCGTGGACCGCTACGTGGCCATCTGCCACCCGCTGCGGCACGCCGCCGTGCTCACCAACGGCGCCACGGCCAAGGTCGGGCTGCTGGCCGTGGCCCGAGGCGTGCTCTTCTTCCTGCCGCTGCCCCTGCTCCTCCTGCCCCTCCCCTTCTGTGGCCCCCGCGTGCTGTCCCACTCCTTCTGCCTGCACCAGGACGTGATGAACCTGGCCTGCGCCAACACCACGCCCAGCGTGGTGTACGGGCTCACCGCCATCCTGCTGGTGATGGGGCTGGACGCCGTGCTCATCTGCCTCTCCTACCTGCTCATCCTGAGGGCCGTGCTGCGCCTCGCGGCCTGGAGGGAGCGGCTCAAGGTGTTCAGCACCTGCATCGCCCACATCTGCGTGGTGCTGGCCTTCTACGTGCCCCTGATCGGGCTGTCCGTGGTGCACCGCTTCGGCAAGGACCTGGCTCCGCTGGTCCACATCGTCATGGGCAACGTCTACATCCTGGTGCCCGCTGTGCTCAACCCCATCATCTACGGGGTGAGGACCAAGCAGATCCAGAGGAGGATCCTGAGCTTGATCCACGTCACTGCCAGAGCTCCCCGGTGACCCCAGCCCGGCCGCCGCCCCGTGTCCTCACCCTCGTTTTACACCAGAGCCTTTGGTGCTGCGCGCTCTCCGTGTCCTCTCCGTGTGCTCCGAGGTGCTGCCACCAGGCAGAAGCTGATTGTGAACTCCTTCCCAGAGTGTTTGCCCTCACCAAACTCAGAGAAATGACTGCAGTGATCTAAATCCAAGCCCGACCTGGCAAAGTTCCACAAGAAGGGAAAAGTGACTCAGCAAACTTACACAGATGTCCCAACATTGCTCCTCTTGGTTCCCTTCTCACCTCTAACAGTGGCAGGGCAGAGAAAATGCTGGATGGTTTGGGATGATTTAGTTAATTCATTGTTTTCACGTGGGGCACAGTCACACTCCAGAAGTTTTGCCAAAAAATTTGCATGTAGCATCATTCTTTAAGTAAAATAATTACAGGACACCTGTCCAAAGTGACATTACAGATGCAGAAAGGCATTTCAGAGAAAGAACATCCACCGCTGTGGTCTTGTTCTGACCTGCTGTGTGCTCTGTCAAGACCCCTTAACCTCCTCATAGCAGATGCTGTGGAAAAACCAGACTCAGAGGTACTGGTAGCAACTGTAAAAATAATTTAAATTAGTAATTGCATTCAATAAAATGAAAACATCTCAAGGGGAAAAAAATAAGCGAGTTATAAATGTCAGTGATGATTCCAAGCTGAAGGAAGTCTCGTTTCCAAGCCAAAGGTGTTCCACACTGGGAATTCCTGAAACGTCCTGTCACTAGCACCACTGAACAGAGTCTGGCAGCATCCTCTGGCACGCCTTGGAGAGGTGTGTGCGTTGAGGGGAGCCCCTCTCAGTGCTCTCATCCTCACGAACTGTGGCTTCACACTCGAGGGGAAGTCGGGGATGTTCCCACCGGAGCAGACACAGAGATCCCTCAGGGAGGGGCCAGGAGCGCCAGGGCTGAGCTCCCGCTCGGGCACCGTGGGTTTGGCTGCCCCGGGGGTGGCACAAGGCCCTGCCCAGACCTTTCTGGAGCTGCAGCAGCACTGCTCGGACCTGCACTCCATCAGGAGGCCCAGGTGCTCTCAAGCCCCAGTGTCTCCATTAGCATCCCAAAATCCCCAAACCCCTGGGGCTGGCGCAGCCCTGCCAGCCCAGGCAGTGCCAGCTGTGCCCCGTGCCCACCTTGTCCCCAGCCCAGAGCACTCAGTGCCACCCCCAGGGGACACCTGCAGGGATGGGCACTGCAAAGCTCCCTGGGCAGCCCCTGCCAAGGCCTGAGCACCCTTTCCATGGGGAAATTCCTGCTGCTGTCCCAGCTGAGCCTGCCCTGGCCCAGCCTGAGGCCGTTCCCTCTGCTCCTGTCCCTGTTCCCTGGAGCAGAGCCCGACCCCCCCGGCTGTCCCCTCCTGGCAGGGACTTGTGCAGAGCCACAAGGGCCCCTGAGCCTCCTTTGCTCCAGGCTCAGCCCCTTCCCAGCTCCTCAGCAATTCTCCAGCCCCTTCCCAGCTCCTCAGCAATTCTCCAGCCCCTTCCCAGCTCCTCAGCAATTCTCCAGCCCCTTCCCAGCTCCCTCAGCAATTCTCCAGCCCCTTCCCAGCTCCTCAGCAATTCTCCAGCCCCTTCCCAGCTCCCTCAGCCTCTCCTCATGGACTGGCTCTCGAGGACAGAGGTCTCAGGGGTCCTTGGCCATGACTTTGGATAGGAGATCTCACCAAAGGCTCTGCCAGGCTCCCAGTGCTGCAGTGTTTAGTGGAGTTTGCTGCAGTTTCTTCCCAGTTCCAATGAATTCTGATAGTAAAACAAGCCTCATTTTTGTAGTCTGTGCTGGTACAGCTTCAGTCTTGGTATAACCTGTTCTGCTAAATCCAACCCAATTTATTTCAAAATAAATACTTTCATTTAGGTGAGTCACAAACAGCTCTCATCTGGGACTTCAAGGCAATTCTGTCCTGTCATTTTTGGCATATTCTGGTTTAATAGAGCTTAGAAGGGTAAAAAAAAAATCATAACAACGAAAACAATCTGTACCTGCCTAATGTGATTTGGGAAATATGAAGGAATTTTTCAGAGGCATTATGGGTCTAAACCCTTTTCAGGTGGCCATGGCACCGAGAAATGGCTCCTGCTCATTCCCCATATGTTCCTTTTTTCCCTCTTGTGCTGAGAAAAAAATTAATAAAGAAAAATGAATGAACTACCCCGGAATGCTGTATTGTATTTTCTAGTCATTTATTTCTCAGAGAGTTAATAGAGGCTGGGAGCAGGAAGGCATGATGGATTGATTTCTCCTGGGTGCAGATAAAACTCACTCACTTCTTGTTTTCCAAAGTTCAGTCACGGAGTGCTGCTTTGCTGGGGAACAGAACATGCTGGAACATGGCACCTGTCTTTGCCAAGGTGCTGAGGGCCAGGTCACCTCTCCTGCAGCAGAAGGAAAACCTCAGGCACACCATGGGGACACCCAGCCCACATCTGCTCTGTGCGCGGGGCCAGAGCCAGAGGTGGGGCTCTGGATTTACTGGGAAGGGTTGGGTTCACTTGGCTGAAAAGGGAAGGGCTGGGACAAGGCAAGGAGGCTGGAGGGAGGGAGGGAGGGAGAAAGAGGAGGATGGGAGAAGTGGGAAGAGGATTGGGAGTCACAGGAGCCTGGAGGTGACAATAGAGGCAACAAGGACACACACGGGGCTGTAGCAGCTGGAGATCTCCTAGAAGATCTCCTCTGACCTCCAAGTATTCCTTTCTCTTCTCTTCTCTTCTCTTCTCTTCTCTTCTCTTCTCTTCTCTTCTCTTCTCTTCTCTTCTCTTCTCTTCTCTTCTCTTCTCTTCTCTTCTCTTCTCTTCTCTTCTCTTCTCTTCTCTTCTCTTCTCTTCTCTTCTCTTCTCTTCTCTTCTCTTCTCTTCTCTTCTCTTCTCTTCTCTTCTTGGAAAAGCCCTCTAGGGTCACTGACCCTGACCATTACCCCAGCACTGCTGGTTCCCCACCACATCACGTCCCAAAGCACCACATCCATGGTTTTAGAACCCCTGCAGGGATGGGCACTGCAAAGCTCCCTGGGCAGCCCCTGCCAAGGCCTGAGCACCCTTTCCATGGGCAAATTCCTGCTGCTGTCCCAGCTGAGCCTGCCCTGGCCCAGCCTGAGGCCGTTCCCTCTGCTCCTGTCCCTGTTCCCTGGAGCAGCCAGGGCTGGGAGGGCTGTGCCAGCCCCGGGATTTGGGGATCTGGTCTAGTGGAAGGTGTCCCTGCCCATGGCAGGTGGTTGGAACTCGATGATCTATCAGGTTCCTTCCAGCACAAGCCCTTCTATAGTTCTGTGATGGCTCTTACATCTCCAAATCCAAACACTGGAAGAAACCAGGCACGAAGCAGCGAAGCACAGCCCTGTGTGCGAGGTCATCGGCACCGAGGGGGTTAAAAGCTGCCACCTTCTCTGGCTTCTGTCTCTAATTACACCTGAAGCGGCGGGGGAAGGCAGAGCTCCCTGCTGGGATTGATGTGTCAGGCAGGAAAACATCCCGGGTCTCTGCGGAGCGGCTGCCCCGGGAGCCGGGCGGTGTTCAGGGCTGGCAGCAATCCTGCAGGACGGGCTCTGTGCCGGGGCAGCCCCTCTCTGCCTGCCCTGCCTGCCCTGGCACCTCTGCTCCCCGTCCCGTGCTCCCCGCTGAGGGATGAAGCTCTGGGTAGAGCACCAGCAGCAGCTCCTGGGAGGAGGCGAAGAAGCAAATTGTCAGGACTTGAGATTCCTGGGATGTTTAAAGGCACATGGAAAAAAATGGGGAACGTCCCCAGAGTGCGGGTGGCCCCAGAGCAGCTGTGCGGGCTCCAGCACAGCTCCAGCTGTGAGTGGGGCCGTGCTGGGACGGGCTGGGATGGCCACAGCGTGACATCTGTCGGGGTGCAGCGGGACCAGAGCCCAGCTCGGCTGCATCAGACCTCGGGGGCTCCACTACACCAGAATCCCAAATCCCTGGGGCTGGACAGCCCTCCCAGCCCAGGCAGTGCCAGCTGTGCCCCATGGCCACCTTGTCCCCAGCCCAGAGCACTCAGTGCCACCCCCAGGGGACACCTGCAGGGATGGGCTCTCCATCCCTGGCCTGTTCTGGGACACTGCTCACCCCTCTGCTGCCTGCAGGTCTCCTTCAGCTCCAGGAAGATTCCCAAAGCTCCAGTCAGGCCGGGGACATCAGCCTGCGTGCGCTGCAGGGCTGCTCAAGGGATCCTTGCTGGATTTGGGGAATGGAGCTGAGCAGTGAGCAGGGTCTGGGTCAGTCCCTGTCCTTTGGGGCACAACGGGAACCCTGGAGTGTGCCTTGGGGGCCAGGGAGAGGGGCACTGCCAAACACTCTGACACTGGCCCTTTTGGCCTGAAATCCATTGTTTCTTGACCAAGAGGAGCTCCTGGCAGCTCAGCTTACACTGAGGAGCAGCACAGTGCTGTCAAACCTCCTCGGAGCTCGGGGCTGGTGACAAGGATCCATCTCACCACTGACAGCTCTCCTCTGGTCTCCTGGCTGGTCACCTTTTATGTTGGAACCTAGGACATCCCTCTGGGTGCCCTGGATGGCTCAAAGCCCTGGCAGGGGCTCAGAGACCCTGGCAGGAAGGCAAAGACACCTGGGAATTTGATCTTAACCCAGGGAGCAAATTACCAACCTTGTGTGAAGAATTACAAGTCACAAAAGTGTAAGTAGCATAATAGTAGTTGTCACAGGGTGAAAGGTGGAATTTTGAAGATTTTTTACTATCGGGGTCTAGGAGGCAGGATGGAGGGATTTGGGCATTGTCCTGTTCTTCTTCCTTCTTCTTCCCAGCCTCCACCTTCTGGGTGATGCTGGCACATTTGGATTGGTGTAGAGTAGAGGCAGACAGTCTAACATAGGTGATAGATATTGGAACATAACTGTAAATAAAGTACACGCAGTTTTAGTATAAAGAGATAGCACCACCTCAGGGCAGTGCAGTGTGCCTCGGACTGGCCTGCAGAACAGACCTCGGCAGGCCAGACAGAAAATGTTTGAGATAAGAAACAATAAACAACCTTGAGAACGACAGCCGAAGACTTCTGGCTCCTTCTTCAACAGCTGGGTTGGGGAAAAGAGACTTTTAATAGACCTCAGGGTCATCTTGACCAGAGGAGATCCTGAGACGTTCAGACACTGGACAGCAGCAAGTGTGCAGCTCAGGCAGCCTTGCTGCTCCATTTATCCAGGAGGAATCCAGCGTGCTCCAGGAGAACCCCGCCAGGAGGGACAGGACACTTTCAGTGGGAGCTGCCAGGACCCTTATTCCACAGGGCTCTCCTGCAAGCAGGGGCCAAAGGCTGTGGGGGAAATCTCAGCCTGCAGACCCCCGTCACACCAGGCTGCCTCTGGCCAGCTCCAGAGTGCTTGATGCTCTTTTTCCCACAGGACAGGAAGCTCTCAGCACAGGCAACACCAAGAAGGGTCCACGTCTCTGAGCATGAACCCACATGAGCCCTTCTGCCTCCTGCCCCCCTCCTCATTTCCTCCCCACTGCTATCCCTGGGCTGGAGGAGGAGCAGTTCTGGATCGCCTTCCCCTTCTCCATCACGGCATGGCCCTGCTGGGGACATCTCCCTGCTCGTCCCCAGCAGGGCAGAGCTCACCTGCGGGAGCCCTGCTCCTCTCCTGGCCATGCTGACCCGGCCCTGTGACCTGCACACTGCCCAAAGTGCTCAGCACCTTCTGCCTGGCCCCAGGGGATGGGGATGTTCTCCGTGCACCTCTCCAGGGTGGTCAGGCGTGCCCACAGCTTTGGGTCATTCCCTGGCACTGAGGGGCACCCAGCTCTGCTCGGTGCCCTGGAGAGCCTGGAGCTGGTGCAGGGGGTGCTCCTGGAGAGCCCCAGGTGCCTCCTGCTCCACCAGAGACATTTCTGAGCCAGCACCACGGCACTGCCCGCGGCTGTGGTGGCACTGGGGACACCAGGGACAGGGTCACTCGTGGCTTCTCGTGGCTTTCCCGGTGCCAGGGCTGCCCTGGAGCGGGTCTGCAGCAGCGTGGGGTCAGTTCAGAGGGCTCCACACTGATCTCGGTGCCCTGTGACGGGGCTGCCCTGCAGAGGGGCTGAAAGCCGCAGCGCCCGCAGCTCCCAGCTGTGTCACACCCTGCCCTGTGTCCCGCTGGCCCCCTGCCCTGCTGGCAGCCCTGGCAGGGGTCCCTGCCCTGCCCACGGCCACCTGCACCCCTGCCCCACTCTGAGCCCCAGGGCGAGCAGCTCTGCGGCAGGGAGCTCGCCTCTTCCCGCACCTGCCCCTGACGGGCTCCACCTGGTCCCTCCGAACCTTTCCAGCCTTCTTCATCCTCTACGTGCCTCAAACCGTGCTCACAGTTTACTGCAGCTGTGGGCAAACTCAACAAGGGGTGACACCGAGTGTTCAGGGGGGAGCCTGCCTCCCTGCCCGGAGTTTGAGATCCATTCGTGCAGAAATCACTCGATTCTCTCCTCTGTTGCCACTGTCCCAGGAGGTTTCATCAATTGTGTGATGAAACTTGGCATAAAAGCATTCAATCCGACTTCTGCACCCCTGGGAATGCAGAGTTCACCCCTCGCAGGAGTTAAACTCCTCACTGCTAAAATCCTCTCACAATTTTAAAAAAAAACCCTCTCCTGACTAATTATTTTCACTGCAGGGCTGAGTAGTTCTGACAGACCTTCCTGCAGCAGATTTCCTCTGATACGAGCGTTCCTGCACTGTGTGATGGCATTTAGAGCCCCACAAGAAGGTGCCTTCAACCTCTCCTTCCTGTCCCCACAGAGGCTCTGCCAGGACAGTTTCCCCCTGCCTGAACTCCCTTGTTGAGCCAGCAAACCAACCCTGCTCTGACACCATCCCCAGGCCTGTTACCTCCTGGTGCCAGCCCCAGGCAGCCCCACAGCAGCTCCAGCTGGACACTGGGCTCACTCAGGGCTGTTTGCATCATTCATCCCCTCTGACACAGCAGATCAGCCAAAAAAAAAAAAAGAAAAAATCCAAAAAAGAAGAAGAAGAAGCACGGAATGAGCCTGGGATTCCTGGGGGACCTCGTGGAGGGGGAGACATTCACTGGCAGCCTGGAGAGAAGATGCTCAGGCAGCTCCTCTTTGGGTTTGGATATAGAAATATCTATTTCAATACTTGTGTTTAAGGCAAGGTGATCCGGGCTTTTTCACCTGTCAGCTCCAGATAAACATCAGCTCTCTTTGCAGTGCTGCTGTGGGTGCAGTGAGGGTCAGTGCCACAGCCAGGCTGCCCTGTCACCAAGAGCTGCTTGCCCCCAGACCCTTTTTCCCCTGGGGAGAGCTGTGCACTCCATTATCCAGCCAGGGCAGAGCAGGGCTGACAGAAACAGCCCGTGGCAGTGCCAGATGTGCCACGGTGTCACCAGTGGGCTGACAACCACCTGAGACTGCTTCCCTCAGAGCAGGGACCCAGGCAGGGCCAGAGACCCCTGAGGAAGGACAGTGCTCGCACATTTTCCAGCCTGGCCAGGTGGGTAGATAGGTCTGACATCTCTTCCCAGCACGCAGAAGTCGTTCCTGGGCAGCACAGGCAGCTGCCAGAGCTCTGCCCTCCAGGAGAGGGTGATGTGGTTATTGCTGACTTCATTCGTGCTGGAAAACAGCCTCCAGTTTGTACATGCCAGTCCAAAATCTGCCACCCCTGGGCTGGCAGATGTTCACAGTGCTGCTTTTTGGCACCCACAAGCTGCTGGGTGCTTGGCAAAGCCTGGCTGCCCTCAGCTGTGCTCAGCTCAGAGAGGCACAAACTGCCTGGCACGAAGGCACTTCCCAGGCTCTGCTGCCAAGGGTATTTTTAGGGAAGGAAAAGATCATCATGGGGCTTTTTCACAGAAAGAAGGAAAAATAGAGGTGCAAATGATTTAAGATGATAGTAATAATAATAATAATAATAGTGACAAAAATAGATCTGAAGTGAGGATGAGGCTCCCTGCCCGCAGAGAAGATGTGCTCTGCAGCATCCACACAGGAGGGATCCAGGAATCTCCTCCAGGAAGCACGGCACCCACACTCAGCTCTGCAGGTGAGGGACTCACCTGGTGACGTCCCAGCCAGGTCCTGGTGCACAGGATCCTCCTCTGGGCCTGGGAGGCCAGAGCAAGGAGCAGCAGGCTCCCAGCTGCCATCCCAGAGGTGGGGTTCTGTGGGATGCACCCTGCTTTCCCCTGCCCCTCTCTCCAGGATCAGCTCCCACTGCCATCCCAGAGGCGATTTCCGTGGGATGCACCCTGCTTTCCCTGGCCCCTCTCTCCAGGATCAGCTCCCAGCTCCCACTGCCATCCCAGAGGTGATTTCCGTGGGATGCCCCCTGCTTTCCCCTGCCTGCAGCCCTGCGGCTCCCTGGAGCAGCACAGCCAGGGCAGTGGCTCTGCCAGCGGGGTGAGCAGCTGCTGAGCCCCAGCGTGGCAAGGAGCCCCTCACTGCTCACCATCCCTCAGCCACACACGGCCCCTGCTGCTCCACCAGCTCTCTGACTCCGGGGAGCTGTCCTTCTCCTGGCCACGAGCTGACACAAAGGCCAAATTCCCTCCTGCTGTCTCAGCCAAGTCACAGCTCCAGACCCTCATTGTCCCAGGGACGCAAAGCTTTTGTGTGCTCTGACTGCTCTTTTTGGGGAATTCTTTTGCAGGAGGAGCAGGATCTGCTGTGGGCTGTGCTGTGGGATCAGCTGTGGGATGTTCTCTGGAATCAGCTGTGGGATCTGCTGTGGGACCTGCTGTGGAATGTGCTGTGGGATGTTCTCTGGGATCTACTGTGGGATGTGCTGTGGGATGTTCTCTGGGATCTGCTGTGGGATGTTCTCTGGGATCAGCTGTGGGATGTGCTGTGGGATCTGCTGTGGGATCAGCTGTGGGATCTGCTGTGGGATGTGCTGTGGGATGTGCTGTGGGATCTGCTGTGGGATCTGCTGTGGGATGTTCTCTGGGATCAGCTGTGGGATGTGCTGTGGGATCTGCTGCGGGATCTGCTGCGGGATGTTCTCTGGGATCTGCAGCTTGACCAGAGGCTGCACTGGGAGAACGAGGAACAGGCTGAGACCCTTCCGCGGGTCGTGGGGCTGAGCCCCAGTTTGAGAAATCCCCGTGGGTGATCTGCACAAGAGCAGGTGTGTCACACGCAGCAGCAGCGCCCAAGGAGGGTGCTGAGAGGGCGAGTGGCGCTGCAGCTCCTTCCCTGAGCCCGTGGCACCGGTGATCCCGGTGCTGCCCGCAGTCCCGGGGCTCTGGGGGTGTTTGGGATCTGCTGTGGGATGTTCTCTGGGATCAGCTGTGGGATGTGCTGTGGGATCTGCTGTGGGATCTGCTGTGGGATGTTCTCTGGGATCAGCTGTGGGATGTGCTGTGGGATCTGCTGCGGGATCAGCTGTGGGATGTTCTCTAGGATGTTCTCTGGGATCTGCAGCTTGACCAGAGGCTGCACTGGGAGAACGAGGAACAGGCTGAGACCCTTCCGCGGGTCGTGGGGCTGAGCCCCAGTTTGAGAAATCCCCGTGGGTGATCTGCACAAGAGCAGGTGTGTCACACGCAGCAGCAGCGCCCAAGGAGGGTGCTGAGAGGGCGAGTGGCGCTGCAGCTCCTTCCCTGAGCCCGTGGCACCGGTGATCCCGGTGCTGCCCGCAGTCCCGGGGCTCTGGGGGTGTTGGGGTGCACTAAGCTTGTTGCAGCAGAAGGAAGCACACGTTCCGTGGAACCGAGGCTTTCACAGCGCTATAAAGACACAGAGGGCAGCAGTTACCAGCCCAGAGCTGCCCTGCTCTCCTGTGCGAGCTCCAGGAGCTCCCTGCTGACAACGCAGAGCAAAACAAATCCTGCAGCAACCCCAGAGTCCCATTTCCCCTGCGAAGGGATTCATTAGCAGCATCGGGTCGTGGGATGTGGGACATCCCGGTCCCCTCCGGCTGGAGCCACTGTGGCAGAGCCCCGAGCAGGCCCGGGGGGACAGGGGAGCTCTGAGGTCCCCCCAGCCCGGAGCATTCGTGGTCCCGCTGTCCCCGCTGTCCCCAGCTGCAGCCTGCGTGTCTCCCCTCGCTCGGGCCGGGGAAGGCGAGGCAAGGCAAGGCTGCAGCGGTCCCTGCCCCGGCTCTGCGATGCCAGAACTCGCTGTCACCCGCGCTGGCCCCGAGGGCACAGCTCGCTCTCACGGGTCCAAGGCTTTGGCAAACCCAGGGCTCTTTGTTTCCCTTCGTTCCCAAGCCCGTTCACCGTTCCAGCTGCTGCTGCCCGTGCTGCAGCCCTAGCTGCTCCCAGTGCCAGGCACTTCAGCAGATATTTATTAGGAAAACACACAGCAGCTGTAATTCTTATCGGGAATGCTGCTATTGCAGCTGCAGCTGTAGCTGTGAGGAAAATTAGGAGACGTGCCCGAGCCCAGAGCTGCCAGCCCAGCACTCGGAGCCCTCGGGGAATGCTGGGCTCCGAGGAACACAAACCACAGAGAGCAGAGATGCTCCAAGGGCTCAGCCTGGAATGCAGAACGCTGCCTGTGAAAAACGCCCACCACTTGTTTTTAAATTTTTAAAAGTGTAATAGTAATAAAATGGTTATAAAAATAGCAATATAATTAGAGGAATAAAAATTTGGACCATTTGGATTAGGACAATATGAGACAATAAAAACAAAGAGTTACAGACAGTCCAGGTACCTTTTCTGGACAAAATAAACCCGAAAAAGGGCCCACATTAACAGAAGATTACCCTTAAAAGCAACAGCCTGTTGCATATTTGTACATCTCATACATGATGCATAAATTCCATTCAAACACAGGATTCTGTCTGGGCAGTGTCAGCTTCTTCCTCTGAATCCTAACGGGGCCTTCATGGCTGAGAAGTTAGTTTATTCTGATAATGGGGCAATAAATTCTCTTTCTCTGAAAGATTTAGGTGTCCTGTGGCTGCTCAGTGTGAGTACCTCATTCCTTTCTTTTAAAAAATATCCCACATACATAGTTTCTATTTTAACATTATGTTATAACCCAAAACTATATTTAACACACTACTTAAGAAAATTAATACAGCAAAGCTTTCTAACATAACACATACAATATTCATTTTAATATTTGCGAAAAGCCAGTCATAAAATACGCATTTTTCACAGTGCCTTTGGGGTTATAAGGAAAAAATTAAAAGCAGGCTATAATAGCCCTCAAGCTGACACTAAGGAGTTCCTGATCTGCCTACTGCTCTTTTTAGGGGCTGGAGTGGGAGAAATTAAACTTTTCCAGCCCCCAAGTTCATGGAAGACTCAATCTGTCTGTGCAAACAGGGAACTTGGCATTGTTTAGCCGAGGCTGAACTCATCAGCATGCCGTGAGAAATGGAATTGGAGTATTTTCACCTGCCCCACGTCTGACAGAGCTCCAGACATCTGCGCCTCCGCTCCTCACTTGGGCAGCTCATTTGGGGTTGTAAGGAAAAAATTAAAAGCAGTCTATAATAGCCCTGAAGCTGACACTAAGGAGTTCCTGACCTGCCCACTGCTCTTTTTAGGGGCTGGAGTGGGAGAAATTAAACTTTTCCAGCCCCCAAGTTCATGGAAGACTCAATCTGTCTGTGCAAACAGGGAACTTGGCATTGTTTAGCCGAGGCTGAACTCATCAGCATGCCGTGAGAAATGGAATTGGAGTATTTTCACCTGCCCCACGTCTGACAGAGCTCCAGACATCTGCGCCTCCGCTCCTCACTTGGGCAGCTCAGTCATTAGCTCGGTAAGTTCAATTAGCAGACAGCTTTCCAGCGTGCTCTAATGGCCTTCAACACGAAAATGCAGATTTTAGTGTTTGAATCTGGGCGTGCAAACTCGGACCTGCACGGCATCCTCATCCTCTGCAACACCCCCCAGAAATAAGTGGATGATTTATTCATCCTGTGCATCACCCACTGCTCTGGTCTAGGCAAAAATGGGTAAGAGGGGGGACAAGTCCCACCCTGCAGCCACAGGGCTGCCCAGGGCCCCCAGCCAGGCTGCAGAGGAGCTGGGGCAGCACCCCAGCCACACTGACCCGCTGGGCATCGGCACAGCCGGGGCTCCGGCAGCTCGCAGGGCTTTCCAGCCCACTGGTTCTGGGATTCGGGTCACTGCAACAGCCTCACGCTCCCTTCTCCACGTGCTTGACAAGAGCTGGGTTTTGACAAGAGCTTGACAAGAGCCGGGTTTTCCCATGGCAGAACTTTGTGGAGAGAGGGCTGAAGAGGAGGAGGAGCAGGGTGCCCTGTCTGCACAGCAGCCCTCAGCTGACCTGGGCACAGAGGTGCAGGGGATGCCTTGAGAGGCTGAGCCAGAGCAGAGGCTGGGCAGAGCTCCAGGTCTGGTCTCGGAGGTCGCTGTGTGCAGGCAGTGAGACTCCTGCACTTCACCCCAAGCCAGGTAAGACTCAGGGGTGGGAAAGAGAAACTCGGCAGCAGCTCAGAAATGTGATTGCTGCACGTGTCTGGGTCTCTGCTGCAGAGAATTTGGGCTAGAAGGGCACTGACAGAGAGGGAGGAGGCAGGGGGGTGGAACAAAGGAAAGATGAGGCAAATCAGCTCTGACAAGTCCCTCTGGGGCTTCCAACCTTCCTTCCTCCAAAGCCACCAAGGGATCAGAAATCTCTGAACATCCCCGTGCTATTTCTGAGGCCCTTTGCAGCTCTCCTGCAGTTGCCATGACATCGGATTGTGGCAGTGGGAGAGGAGAAAGTTGTGATCCTGTTCCCAGGCTGCCCCTGCAGCTCCCCTCCCTGCAGCCTCACCTCTGCTCTGGCCATGTGCATTAGGGGCATCCCAGGAAATCTGCCAGGTCCCTTTGTGCCACAGCAAAGAGATTTTCTGTCCAGATATCTCTGAGGCACGGCACGGCATCAAAAACTGAAACAGGCCCTGCAGGAGCAGAGATTCTTTGGGCAAGTCGGGAATTTCCACTCCGTTCCTGGAGAAAACAATGTCTTTATTTACCTCTGAAAAGCCACGAAGCATCTTTTAAACATCAGAGCAAGGGCAGTGCCAGTCCCCCTCCTTGCAGCAGTGTCAAACACAGCACACACATCCCAGGAGCAGCTGATGTTGTGATGGCAATCCAACCCCACCAGCTCGGGCTCCTGAACTGCTGCCACTCCTGACAGAATTCCCTTGAGAGGTGTAAAATCATGTCTATAAATACATGAAAAATAACCCCGGCAGGGGCAGCACAGAGCTGCTCAAAGAGTATTTTTGGCTTGTGCTAAGAAGTGAACTGGGGACTTCTTCTGCTCCAGCAATTTTGATAAGTGTGGGGATAAGGCCAAGATAAAAATAATTACATCTGATAGTCCCCTGGTTCACCTGCTCCTGACTAACATTTGAATAAGAATTCTCTAAAAGATGCTGGGAGTCGCAATCAGCACAGATTTGGTTCAGGTCTGATTTAGAAAAGATGGAAAACTCCTGAGTCCCTCTGAATGCAGCTCTGGAATGGTGGGAAGCTCAGCCCAGCAGGATGATGGATTGTTCTCCCACAGCATCACAAACCTTTGATGAATGAGCTGCACGTGGTGCTGCCTGGGACAGAAAGGAAGGGAATGCCCACAGCAACAGCAGAGAGTAATGACCGAGCAGAATTCAGGAGAGGAGGATTGCTCTTTGGCAAAATGGGTAGGAAAAGGCATTGGGAAAGTGTTAAATTATAGAAATCACCGTTGTGGGAGATGGCACCTCTCCTCCTGGAGCCCACCACGAAAATCCCAGACTGGTTTGGGTGGGAAGGACCCTACCTGCAGAGCTGGGGAACCCCAGGCTGCCCCAGCCCTGCAGGGTTTGGGGGTCCTGGGCTGTCCCAGCCCCCAGCCCAGGTGTCACCCACAGCAGCCCAGCCCCTCCCTGCCCAGCACGGACACACGGACACTGCACAGGAGCTGGCAGACGGGTTCATTGGAGGGTTTATTGGAGGGGTATTGGAAGGTTTATCAGAGGGTTTATCGGGGTCAGGGCTCCCCATGGGGCTGGCACTGGCCCGGGGCTCCTGCTGTCCCCGGGGTGGTCAGTGGTACTTGTGGGCCAGAGCGTGGGCCACCACACCCACGAGCTTCTGCCAGGCAAACTGGCACACAGGGGAGAAATCCCTGCCCAGGTGGGACGCCAGGACGATGACGAGGATGTCCCCAAGGAGCTGAGGAGAGAGGGACATGTAGGTCAGTGCTGATGGAGCCCCTGGTCAGCCCCAGCCCCGGTCACCCAGGGCAGAACTGTCCCGGCTGGGGCTGGGCTGCCAGACCTGCTGGCACCAAGGCTCTGCTGGCACTGGAACCCCCTCACCACCACCGGCTTCTCCTTTGTGTCTCCCTGCTTTTTCTGTGCAGATTTCCCCCCTCCCCAGTCCCTCTCCCCCCCAGACCCCTCCTGCAGCCCACAGGTTTCCTCCCCTGACTTCTCTCTGAGGCAGAATCGCCCTCCCTGCACACTCCTCCTCCTCTTCCTCCTCAGCCCTGGTTACAGGCATGGCTCACTCCCTGCTCCCTGCCACAGCAGAATCCTGTCTTTCCACAGACAGCTCTGGGAAAACAATATTTGTCTCATTCTTAAAAATAAAACAAAACCAGAAAGAAAGAACCTCGAACTAGTTCCCCATTTTCGGAATGCTGAAGCATTTGGATTTGGCCTGAGACCCACCCTGAAAAACACTTTTTTTTCTTTAGACATAAATGAAGAGAATGATCCTTTTAAATTACAAGTGTTGGAGGAGGAGGAGGGAATGTGCCACGCCCCGTGCTGGGCAAGGCAGGACCCTGCTCCTTGGTTCTGGCTGTGGGAGCTTGGATTTGCTGAAATGCTCTGCTGAGCTCCCCTCTGCTCTGACCCCTCCAGCCCAGGCTGCACCTGCCCCTGGGGCTGCTCCCCAGCCAGATCTCCTGCAGGTAACCATCCCTCCTGCAGGTAACACCAGGCTCCTCCAGGTGTTCTCTCCATCCCTGCCCCTCCCTTGTGCTGTGCTGGCACTAAAAATGGGACTTTTGAGGGAGAAAATCACAGACACTGTTGCAAAGACCTTTGTACAAACCATCACCTCTCTTGGGTACTCCACAGGGATTGTTCCCCAGCAACCCCAGAAAATGTCCCTGGGCAGAGCAGCAGCCAGCTCTGGCTGTCCCCACAGCCAGGGCAGGGCTGGGGCTGCTCACACAGCTCACCCTGAAGTTCTCGGGGTCCACGTGCAGCTTGTCGCAGTGCAGCTCGGACAGCTTGGAGTAGGTGCCCTTGAGGTTGTCCAGGTTCTTGACGGCTTCCCCGAAGGAGGTCAGCACCTTCTTGCCATGGGCACGCACCTTGGGGTTGCCGATGATGGCCATGGGGCTGGACAGGTTCCCGAAGTCAGAGAAGAACCTCTGGGTCCAGGGGTAGACGATCAGCAGCCTGGGGAGAGACACAGGCAGGTGAAGCTGCCTGACTCAGTGGTTCCCTGCACTGCAGGGCCCTTCTGGAGCTGCACCCACCTGGCCAGGGCCTCGGCGCCGCATTCCTCCACGTTGACCTTGGCCCAGAGGCTGCTGATGAGCTGCTTCTCCTCGGCTGACCAGTGCACCATGGTGGCTGCAGGAGTTCACAGAGCTGAGCTGAGCCCAGAGCCTGGGCCGGGTTTTATGCCCTGGGCCAGCCCCTGGCCGGCCCCTGCAGCGGGGCCATTGGCTGGCACGCGCGGGGGTCCCGGGGGAGCAGGAGGGGATGGCCAGGGCGTGGCACCCCAGAAGGGGCCTCTGGTTATCCTGAGCTCCAGAGCTTTATCCCATCCCCTCCGTGGGGCAGCTCCTTCCCCTTCCAGCGCGGGCTGTGCGGAGAGGGGCTGCAGGAGCCCCAGCAGTGCCCATGCCCACCGCCGTGGGCAGGGGCTCAGGGCTGCTCCTTCACCCTGAGCTCCTGCCCCAGCTCTTTGCACACCGGGCTGCGCCTGGCGTCAGTGAAGTGGTGAGTGTTCAAAATGCAGCCCATGGCAGAGCCACGCAGAGGGGTTTGCCCCCAGCAAACCCTGCAGGTCCCTGCCCTGCCCAAGGCCTTGGTGTCCTTGCACCGCCAGGAGCTGTGCTGGAGCTGCTCAGAGGATGCTCAGGCTCTGCAGCCAAATCTGCATTAACCCCCTTGTCCTTCTCCTGTAACAGAACTTGACCTCTTGGATTTATTTGTGCCTTTTGGAGCAGGAGGAATTATAGTTGGACTTTGGAGTCCAAATTCTGAGCTGGACTTTGGTTATCATGGTTGGTGCTTTCCAGTTGGAGATATTCTAAGACAGAGTGTCAGAATGGTTTGGGTTGGAAGGACCATGAAGCTCACCCTGCTGCCTGAGGCCCACCCAGACCTTGTCCCCTCAGCTGTGCCAGGAGCAGCCCGCTGCAGTGCTGTGGGCAGGAGCAGGGCCACGCAGCATCACCCCTCCTGCCTTCAGCCACATCCCTGAGCAGCACTGAGACGGCCTTGGAGCACGGGGTTTGCTGCTGCAGCTTCTGCTGTGGGCTCTAAAACCTGCACAGGCTCAGCTCAGGGATGTCCAGCTTGTGGGGGAGCCCCTTCTGAACCTGCCCAGTGCCCCCTGCCACGTTCAGCCAGCCAGGCTCTCCTGCAGGAGAGGTTTGGATTCCCCTGGCACACCCTGGAGCTACCAGGGGTGCAGCTCCCTCGCCAGGAGCAATGCCCCGGGGAGATTTCCTCTGTTGTTTGTGCACAAAGCCCCGGGAAACACCATTCTTGCCGAAATCAGCACAGGGTTTTGATGCCAAGGTGCCAGGGTCGGTGCACTGCTTTCCTGTTGTTTTCCAGAGGGTTTGGACTGGGCTGAGGAGGAGCTGCTGACTCCTGCAGACCGGGGATGGGTGAGGCTGTGACCAGGCTGCAGCAGAGCCCCCGGGCTGACCAAGCTCCTCTCACACATCAGCCCTTCCTCCAGGGACCATCTCCTGCTAAGTGTCTTCTGCACTGAAAATACGGCAGGAAAAGCAATTAAAAGAAAGCAAATAGCAAGGGAGCTCTCCAGCCTGACAATATCTTTCCCCCCAACTAATTGTAGACTCTTTTTTAGTGGAACAGGACTGAATGATCTTCATTAGCTTTGCTTACATTTGCCTTTTCTCCAGAAAATCCAGTCCCCACAGCTGGGGGCTGGACCACCATGGCAAATGAAGGCGAGCTCAGCCTGGCAGGGGCAGGAAGAGGGAATATGCAGGGAAAAGGCTGCCAGGCTACCACCAGTGCCCACCCTCCTGCACCCCCTTATCAGCCCCTCCAGGACCGGGGTGCTGCCAGTGCTGCACTGGGCACCACCCAGGGGGTGCTGGCACCCACAGGGGTGTTCTGACATCAGGGAGTGGGAGCAGGAAAAGCAGCACGGGCAGAGGACACCCCCCAGGATTTGTGTGCTGGGGCACTCGGAGCAGGGGGGAATGCAGGTGGGAGTGAAGGCACAAGGCAGCAGCACTGAGGGCTGTTCCCATCCTGCTGTGCAGGTGCAGGGAATGCCAGAGCCTTGGGGGTCTGCTCGGGTTGTGGGATCATGGAATGATAGAATGGGCTGGGCTGGAGGGGCCTCAGATCCCAGCCAGCGCCACCCTGCCATGGCAGGGACACCTTCCCCTGTGCCAGGCTGCTCCAGCCCCAGTGTCCAGCCTGGCCTTGGGCACTGCCAGGGATCCAGGGGCAGCCCCAGCTGCTCTGGGAATTCCATCCCAGCCCCTGCCCACCCTGCCAGGGAACAATTCCTCATTGCCCAGATCCCATCCAGCCCTGCCCTCTGGCACTGGCAGCCATTCCCTGTGTGCTGTCCCTCCAGCCTTGTCCCCAGTCCCTCTGCAGCTCCGTTGTCCTTCCCACCCCCAGACACACTGCTGGCAGGAGGAGATCTGCTCATTCACACAGGTCACTCCTTTCTGCCTGAAGCCCATGAACACTCACCTTCATGGGAAACTACTCATATCTCTCATGAAGCCTATGAAAAGTCATGAAATATCTGTGCCTGCCCAGTCTCCCTGCAGGGAGAAAAACCCTTTGGGACTGACTGTGAATCATCTTCTCTCCCTCTCAGTGTGTACCTTGCCAGCAGGAACAAAATGCCTCTTTCTTTGGGTGTCGTGACTGAGAAAGGGCATTTATGGGTCACAGAGGGCTTCTAACACCTTCCTGTGGGTCAGGGGCAGAGAGTGAGTGCCCAGAGATGTGGGTGAGGCAGAGCACAGTGCAACCTGGCTGCCAGAAATCCTGGTCTGAATAGCCCAGTATTTCCCCTTAGAAGTGGCACATCCTTTCAGCCAAGCATCGCTTTTGCCTCGTCATGCTCTGTTCAGATGTGCTTCCCATGCCAAGAACAAACCCTACCCAAAGAGTCCTGCTCTGCAGACACCCAAACCCACCCAAAACTCCCATCCAGGAAATTAAGTCTCTGCTCCTGGCAGAATCAGGCCCCCCCAATTGCAGAGTGGGCGGCGCAGGGTGGGAGGGATGTGAATAAACAAAGTCTGCTCCGGCCTTGATAGCAAAATGTTTATCTAAAACCTGCCCCCACCCAGCTGGCTGCTGGGCCTGTGTGACTCAGCTGATTTTGGGTAGGTTTTATGCCAGGGATGAGCCAGGGTAGATTAAAGTCTTCAATTTGTTTATCTTCCCCCCCCAAAAAATATGAGTCCTCTCAATTTCCCTCGTCTAGGAGAGACACGCAGGTTTGACGGTAAAATTCTGAGTAGTTCTCCGTGCAAAGCCCCCGGTGCCAACCCCACCGAAAGCACCCAGAACAAAGGCAGGGGTATTTTCTGCGGCCCCGCTGGAGCTGCCAGCTGTGCCCCCAAGCCCTGCACGCCCTCAGGGACACACGGACGCGGCAGAGTTCACAGGATGAGCTTTATTTGGCTGTTAGAAGCGGTTGGCTCCGCGGCAGCGGGTGCGGGCGCTGCCAGGCGCTCCTGCGGCTCCTCAGTGGTACTTGCGGGCCAGGGCGTGGGCAACCACACGCACCAGCTTCTGCCAGGCGGCCTGGCAGTCGGGAGTGAAGTCCTTGCCGAAGTGGGCGGCCAGGACAATGACCAGGATGTCACCCAGGAGCTGTGGGGACAAGAGCAGCCTCAGGTTAGCAGTGCCCCACACAAGCACTCACATTGCACCCAGGGAAGCCTCTGGGAATCTGCAGTGTTTAAAACCTCCCCCAGGTCCTTTCTAAGATGCACCTTAAACTTGGTCTCTGCTCTTGCTCTAAAGGTTCAGGTTCTGCTACCGTGTGGGAAGAGTAACCAAAAATTCTCCAGAGATTTTTGGAGTAAATTTTTCTTTGTCCCTTCTGGCTTTGTTTTGGAGTTTCTCTCAAGCAGAAGACCCAGCTGAGCTCCCAGGGCAGCAGGAGATGGCGCTTGGACCCACAGAGCACAAACAAGGAGCTCATGTTGACACAGGGGCATTTCTGCCAGCCCCAGCCCCAGCCTAGGGACAAATGGTGGGGTTAACTCCCCACTGAGACACTCTCAGCCAAAGTTTTCTCTCTGTAGATCCTCTTTTACTTCTGGCATCCAGCTGCCATCTCCTGCTCCTCACTCATCTCTCTGTTCTCCTCTGTGCCAAACTTTGCTCTTGCTCCTTCTCTTCCCCCTTGGCTCAAACCTCTTCCTGCTCAACAACTGCTCTCACTTTGTTCTCCCCCTCCATTTCCTCACTGGAGCCACATCCTCCCCTCCCCTGCCCCCTGCCCACAGCCCCTGTCACCTCTCAGCCCATGCGGTGCCTCCCCACCAGGCTGCACTGCTTCCCTTCCCTCCCTGTCCCTCTGCATCTCCCCCCAAGCCAGCCCCAGCCCCTCTTCCTCCCGCACTGCCCTGGCTGGGGAAATCCCTCTCCTGGTGGGGATCAGGCTGCGGGGACAGCCTGCACTGGGGAGGGCAGGTCAGGGCAGGACTCACCCTGAAGTTCTCGGGGTCCACGTGCAGCTTGTCGCAGTGCAGCTCGGACAGCTGGGAAAAGGTGTTCTTGATGCCATCCAGGTTCTTGACGGCTTCCCCGAAGGAGGTCAGCACCTTCTTGCCATGGGCTTGCACCTTGGGGTTGCCAAGGACGGCGGTGGGGCTGGACAGGTTCCCAAAGGAGGCGAAGAACCTCTGGGTCCAGGGGTAGACGATCAGCAGCCTGGGGAGAGACACAGACAGAGTCACATCAGCGCTCCTGTGGCTGGAGTGTTTCCCTCTGCAGGTGCAGGGCCCTTCTGGAGCTGCACCTACCTGGCCAGGGCCTCGCCACCACACTCGGCGACGTTGACCTTGCCCCAGAGGCTGGTGATGAGCTGCTTCTCCTCAGCTGTCCACTGCACCATGGTGTTGGCAGGAGGGCTGCGTGTCGCACGGAGGAACTCTGGGCTCTTGCTCCCGAAGGATCGCACGCTGGGGAGCCGCTGCCCGGCCCCGCTTTTATCCCCTGCGCGGGGCCCCTCCTCTCCCCGCTGCACCCCTTCATTGGCTGCGCCCCGGGGGCCCCCACAGCCCTGGCACCCGGGGGAGGGGACCCAGCACCAGGGTGGGGCCCGGGGCAAGGTGCCCAGACCCAGCGCCGGGCTTGGCTGGCCAGCCGCCCTCCCCGTCCCTGATTTCCAGCCCTGCTGAAGGGGCCGTTATCTCCACGCAGAGCCCCAGCACGGCTCCGTGCACGTCCTGCAGCACTCCCCGGGGAAGCTGCCAGCCCTGGTGCCCCTTGGGTGTGCCAGCCCCTGAGGCAGGAGACACAGACCTGGGGCTCCTGGGATCTCCCTCTGAATGCTCCAGGTTCTCCTCTTCCTGCAGGACCTGTTAGGCTTTGGGCTCTCCCTTTGCTTTCCCGTCAGCTCTTTAGGAGTTTGATTAACTTCAGGATGACACTGCTAAAACCATGGCAAGGCTTCACAGCCAAGAGGGAGCTCCTGTCTCAAAGAACCTCTTGGCAGAGGTCAGGCAGGGCTGGAAAGGAGATGTTATAACCCAGGGCAAACCAGCTCCCTGCTGACTCACAGGGCATGAGGAGAGGTGAAAACACTGGGATTACTGGGATCCCACGGAATCCCCAAATTCCCGGGGCTGGCACAGCCCTCCCAGCCCAGGCAGTGCCAGCTGTGCCCCATGGCCACCTTGTCCCCAGCCCAGAGCACTCAGTGCCACCCCCAGGGGACACCTGCAGGGATGGGCACTGCAAAGCTCCCTGGGCAGCCCCTGCCAAGGCCTGAGCACCCTTTCCAGGAAGAAAAAACATCTGCACAGATGTGCAGCCTGATAGTGCCTGATCCAGGGGTTCAGCAGCCAGAGGATCAGTGGTGTCATGAGAACTGGGAGAGGCAGCTGGGTCTCTGCTCTTCTGCTCCTGTGCCCAGCTGAAGGTGGGAGGGGACAGGGATGGAGCTCATGGGGCATGGGAATGCCCTGCTGGGGTCTGCATGACCTTATAGCAAAGTGTTTGTATTTGTCCCTGCTCACTGCAGCAGGGGCTTGGCCACAGGACCCTGGCCAGGCTGGGGGTGGCACTGTTCCCTCTGCAAGCAGCACTGGTGTTTCATGGAAACACAGAACCCCAGACTGGGTTGTGCTGGAAGGGACCCGAAATCTCATCCAGTCCCTCCCCTGCCACAGGGGGGCAGGGACATCTTCCACTGTCCCAAGATTTTTCCAAGTCCCATCCAACCAAGTCTTGAGGGTTGTGTCTGTTACCTTCTGCCTTTGCTAATCTAAGAATCTTGGGGTTTTAAAAAACCCCAAGCCAACAAAACCTCACATGCAGGAAGTTACAAGCCATGACCCCAATTTCTCTGTCACTTCTCCCACTTCACATTTTTGCACAGTTCTACTCCGCTCACTCTGTGAAAGTCTTCAAACATTAAACCAAGCAATGTCACCTGATGTCCCCAAAAAGTGCCAGAGTGTTCCTGTTTGTATTTTGTGGTGTTTATTTGAGTTTTGTCCTGAACACTCCCCTGGGATCTCCATCTTAGACAAGTTTCACTTGCCTGAAGGGGATCGTGGCTCGCGTTATCCCATGTTTGTGAGCCCCCTGTCCCTCCCTCCCCGTTCCCACAAAGAGCCAGACATCTCCTGGTGGCTGGAGCAACTGGTGTTTATTGGGTGGTTAGAGCCCAGCAGAACCCGAGGAGATTCCCCAGGAGTGTCTCCAGGCAGGAAGGCTCCCAGGGGCTCAGTGGTACTCGTGGGCCAGGGCGTGGGCCACCACACGGACCATCTTCTGCCAGGCAGCCTGGCAGGCGGGGGTGAACTCCTTGCCGAAGTGGGCGGCCAGGACAATGATGAGGATGTCACCCAGGAGCTGTGGGGAGCGAGCAGGAGCTGTCAGCCGTGCTGCCCCCACACCCCTCCCCACCATGCCCTCCGCTCTCTGGGCAGTTCACAGCACAGCAGGGAGCAGATTTGTCCTGGCCCCATCCATGCACCAGGCTCTCAGCACAGCTTGGGGTCTCAGCACCTTCCTGTGCCCGCTCCGCAGGGTCCTCCCTTGGCTTCTACTGAGTTTACCCCTTCCTTTTCCATCCCTCCCACCCTGGCTGTCCCTGGGCTCAGAACCCTCCTGCCAAAGTGGCTGAGCTTTTTTCCCTTCTGGTTTTAACCACTCCCACTCCCAAACCCAGCTCTTCCCTCTAAACCCTGTCTCAGTTCCTTCCCTCTGGCTGCTCCATGCTGTTTCTTCTGCCCAGAACACATTGGTCTGTGCATTTCTGCCCATTCACCTTGCCTGCCTTGCCTCCCTCACAGATCCCAGCCCCATAACTCCTCTCTGTTCTCCCCAAATATGACTCTCCTTTCCCCTCCACTGTCCCAACCCTCCACGAGCTCTCAGGCAGTCCCAGGGTTTCTCTCGAGGTCTCAGTGACTGTCAGAGCCCTCTGAGACCCTGAAGCCCCTCCTGAGCCCAGCCCTCTGCCCAGCCCAGGCTGGAGCTGAGCGTGGCTCACCCTGAAGTTTTCGGGGTCCACGTGCAGCTTGTCACAGTGGAGTTTGCTCAGCTGAGCAAAACATTTCTTGATGCCATCCAGGTTCTTGACAGCATCCCCGAAGGAGGTCAGCACCTTCTTGCCATGGGCACGGACCATGGGGTTGCCAAGGACGGCGGTGGGGCTGGACAGGTTCCCAAAGGAGGCAAAGAACCTCTGGGTCCAGGGGTAGACAATCAGCAGCCTGGGGAGAGGTGGAGGGACACAGACAAGACACAGAGATGTTCCAGGGATGGAAGTGTTTCCCTCTGCAGGTGCAGGGCCCTTCTGGAGCTGCACTTACCTGGCCAGGGCCTCAGCGCCGCAGTCGGCGACGTTGACCTTGGCCCAGAGGCTGGTGATGAGCTGCTTCTCCTCAGCTGTCCAGTTCACCATGGTGTTGGCAGGAGGTTGCCCGAGCTTCCCTGAACAATGCCGAGGACGTGGCTCCCGAGGCTGCCCCAGGGATTTTTATACACGGCTCAGCCTAATCTCAGTCCACGGAGCCACTGCTTGGGGCTGGGGAGGGAGCGGGGCTGCACAAAGGGAGATAGTGGCTTTGGAGGCTGTCCAAGGGGGAGAGAGGCCATTTCCCCCCTCTGTCTGTGCAGGGACAAGCATCACCTCAGCCCCGAGCACAGGTGGAGCTGCCGGCCCGCTGGGCGCTCCAGGGCTGTGTCCCTGCTGGGGAACATCCCCTCCTGCCAAGGGAATCCTTCGCGGTGCTGTGCACATGGAATCATACAATCCCAGACCAGTCTGGGCTCGGAGGCACCTTAAAGCCCATGGAGTGTCACCCCTGCCATGGCAGGGACACCTTCCGCTGTGCCAGGCTGCTCCAACCTGGCCTTGGGCAGCCACAGCTTCCCCGGGCACCCAGAGCCTCTCCTGCAGCTGCACCAGTGCCCCAGGGCACTCACCAGCTAAAAACATGAGTTTAAACTCCCTGAGAAGGAATTCCAGGGGCTTCTACATTTGAAGATTATTGAGCCATGGAGAAATCTGAAGGAAGCCTGCTGTGCCGGGCTGGCCCAGAGGCTGTTTGCAGCAGTGGCCACGGGTCCACAGCACCGTGCACCAGTGAGGCTGTGAGGGGCTGTGTCACCTCTCCAGTGAGGCAGTAAGGGGCTGTGTCACCTCTCCAGTGAGCAGACCCAGCCCCCAGGTGCCTGCAAGGATGGCAGGCTGAGCCTGGTCAGCACTGCCCCAGCTCTGAGCAGTCCTGCAGAGACCAGGCAAAAACCAAAGGCAAGCACAGCCCAGAGAGTCCCAGCCTTGGGCTCACCCTGGTGCTCCATTCAATTTTATAAGAAAGACTTAATTCTCAGTATGCTTGAAAATCCCCTGCTTGCTGCCTTGGGGGCAGCAGCCTGGCTGGGAGATTAGGGAGCTCAGGGACTGCCTGCTCAGGGAGCTCTCTGGGACACAGGCTGGGAGGGGAAATGTTCATCTCAATGTGCTGAGCAGGGGCCATGTCTGTAGCTCTTCTTGAGTCTGCAGAGTCAAAGGGAGATCTCTTTCCCCCAGTGCAAACCCAGCAGCACCTGACAGCTTATTCCCAGCTGGTTCCCAGACAGAAAAGCAGGCCCTGCTCTCCACCTGGGATAGATTTCACTATGCTCAGGACCCTTCCCTCCAGCATCCTTCCAGGGCTGTTCCCTTTGGTGTGGCTGGAAGATCCCTGAACTCCTGGAATCATAGGATGATGGAATGGTTAAGGCTGGAAGGGATCTTCAGGATATCTCATTCCACCCCCTCTGCCACATGCAGGGAGCCTTCTACTGGAGCAGGTCTTGGCCACACACTTGCCCCCTTCCACGGACAAGAACCTTCCCTTTAGAGACAAACCATGCCAACGAGGACCAAAGGCAGCAGCAGTGAGGCCCTCCTGCCCCAAGCAGAGTTCCTTGGTCCCTGATTGCAGCAGTGTCCCCGCCAAGCTTTACAGAGCCCTTATCAGCAGCAGTGGCATCTGTGCCCAGGCTCTGCTCTGGAGCCAGGCCAGCTCCACGCTCCTCCAGAGACTGCAGGGCCTTGTGTCTTAAGCCAGCAGGTCCTGGGGGTGTCTTTGTCCCTATTCTAAAATCCCAGAAGGTTTGCCTTGGAGGGACCTCAAATCCCACCCAGTGCCACCCTGCCATGGCAGGGACACCTTCCACTGTGCCAGGCTGCTCCAACCTGGCCTTGGGCAGCCACAGCTTCCCCGGGCACCCAGAGCCTCTCCTGCAGCTGCACCAGTGCCCCAGGGCACTCACCAGCTAAAAACATGAGTTTAAACTCCCTGAGAAGGAATTCCAGGGGCTTCTACATTTGAAGATTATTGAGCCATGGAGAAATCTGAAGGAAGCCTGCTGTGCCGGGCTGGCCCAGAGGCTGTTTGCAGCAGTGGCCACGGGTCCACAGCACCGTGCACCAGTGAGGCAGTGAGGGGCTGTGGAACAGGTCTTGGCCACACACTTGCCCCCTTCCACGGACAAGAACCTTCCCTTTAGAGACAAACCATGCCAACGAGGACCAAAGGCAGCAGCAGTGAGGCCCTCCTGCCCCAAGCAGAGTTCCTTGGTCCCTGATTGCAGCAGTGTCCCCGCCAAGCTTTACAGAGCCCTTATCAGCAGCAGTGGCATCTGTGCCCAGGCTCTGCTCTGGAGCCAGGCCAGCTCCACGCTCCTCCAGAGACTGCAGGGCCTTGTGTCTTAAGCCAGCAGGTCCTGGGGGTGTCTTTGTCCCTATTCTAAAATCCCAGAAGGTTTGCCTTGGAGGGACCTCAAATCCCACCCAGTGCCACCCTGCCATGGCAGGGACACCTTCCCCTGTGCCAGGCTGCTCCAGCCCCAGTGTCCAGCCTGGCCTTGGGCACTGCCAGGGATCCAGGGGCATCCTGCATCCAGGGCTCTCCTGTACTCTCCTGACCTATTTTTGGCTCAGGAGGCTGGTGGTAGCTGTGACTTTGTCACACCAGAGAGGGACAGCTGTCACTGGGAGAGTGACGCTGGCTCTGTGACACAGGCCCCACACCCTTGTCACTGTCCCTAGCCCTGGACAACAGGACTGTCCAGGCACTGGTCAGAGAGCAGGACATGCTCCACAGCACCACTGGGACATGTCCAGAGGAGAGGAGAGCAGAATGATCACAGTGAGATCATTCATTGAGATGGAAAGTCCCGCTGAGGTCCCCAGCCACTGCGCTGGGTGCTGACCCAGCCCTGGGCACCCCCGGGTGCTGCTGGCTGCACCCACCATCCAGCATTGTGTGCTGGAAAGTTCCGCGGCTCTGAGCTGGAACAGGACATGCGGATGGTCTCACCTCCTGCCATCCTGCTGAAATGCCCTTTGTGCTGAAAGGAGAAGCCATGCTGCAGGGAAGCTGGATTCAGATTTTGGGCTTTTTTCCCTAATTCTTTTCCCCCAGCCCTTTGGTGCTGCTGGCAGAGCTGGACCTTGCCTGCCTGGCTGTGCAGGATAGAGGGGTGAAGTGCACATCCCTGTTCTCTCAGGAGGAAGGCAGAATATTTCTTCCTAAATCATGCAAAACAGGAGTTTTATCATTCTGAGACAACAACATGTCTCTCCTTGCTGCTTTTTAGGCTGTTCCTGGCAAAACATTGCTGAAACTGAGATGCTTACATCTTTCAATTCCAGTGAAAATATGTGCTTCATTAAGCCAAAATGAGTAAAAAAGACTAACCCATCCTGTGCGAGAACTGCCCTCATCCCCTGCTCTTGGGATCTTACACATTTCAGATACCAAACTCTGACCAAGATGCACCAGTCCTGCCCCATCACTGATGCAGAAAATGCTTTTGATCAACTTAATACATCAGTAGCAAACTATGGAGGGGTAAATTTCTGCGTAATCAGTGAATCTCTATGAATTTATATTCTTGCAAATATCCCAGGAGGAGAGGCGCAGGGGGCAGCCACAGAGACACGCAACACAAAGAATTCCAGAAAATGTGTTTTTTATTGCCCTTTACAGACACAGGTGCCTCCCGAGGCCTCAGTGGTACTTGCGGGCCAGGGCGTGGGCCACCAGCCCGACCAGCTTCTGCCACGTGGCCTGGCAGGCAGGGGTGAACTCCTTGCCGAAGTGGGCGGCCAGGACAATGACCAGGATGTCACCCAGGAGCTGCAGAGGGGAAGGCAAGAGAGAAATCAGGTCAGCAGAGTGCTGGTCACCCCCTCGCCCTGCACAGCAGCCCAGGACCAGGGACCCCAGCTCCCCAGTGGGTGTGGGGGCCGTGGCTCAGGGAAGCTCTGCCAGCTGCAGGACAAGAGCCCTGTGCTGGCCGTGGGCATGAGTGCCCACCTGCTCCATCTCTGCCTCCTCTCACATTTTCCAGCCACTAGACATTTTTCTGCCTTTCCTTTTTCTGCTGTGAAACCCCACACCTACTTCAGCTGAGGGTCAGTGTGAGGTCCACCTTCTGCATCCCCAGAGCCAGGTTTAAACAGAGGCTGAAGCAGAGGCCAACATCCTGCTCCTTTTCTCCAGCCATGCCTGCACAAGCCCCCAGACTTTTAGAGAATCCCCCTATGTTTGTCACCAAATTTGTCCTTGCAGCCCAGAGCCTAGTATTACCCTGCATCATTGAATTCCCAACCTTCCCCTGTCCCCCAGTTCCCCCTCCAGTCAGCCATGTCCTGTTTGGTAAGTAAAATACAAGTTACTGATGCCTGTTGGAAACCCCCAAGGCACTGAGATGCTCTGAGGAAGGAGGAACAGAGGGTAAAGCTCCAAGGACAGCTCACCCTGAAGTTCTCGGGGTCCACGTGCAGCTTGTCGCAGTGCAGCTCGGACAGCTTGGAGTAGGTGCCCTTGAGGTTGTCCAGGTTCTTGACGGCTTCCCCGAAGGAGGTCAGCACCTTCTTGCCATGGGCACGCACCTTGGGGTTGCCGATGATGGCCATGGGGCTGGACAGGTTCCCGAAGTCAGAGAAGAACCTCTGGGTCCAGGGGTAGACGATCAGCAGCCTGGGGAGAGACACAGGCAGGTGAAGCTGCCTGACTCAGTGGTGCCCTGCACTGCAGGGCCCTTCTGGAGCTGCACCCACCTGGCCAGGGCCTCGGCGCCGCATTCCTCCACGTTGACCTTGGCCCAGAGGCTGCTGATGAGCTGCTTCTCCTCGGCTGACCAGTGCACCATGGTGGCTGCAGGAGTTCACAGAGCTGAGCTGAGCCCAGAGCCTGGGCCGGGTTTTATGCCCTGGGCCAGCCCCTGGCCGGCCCCTGCAGCGGGGCCATTGGCTGGCACGGGCGGGGGTCCCTGCCGGGGGTCCCCATGCAGTGGTCACTCTGCAGTGAGGTGTGGTCTTCGAGGAAATCCCTGTGAGTCCCTTAACAGGCCAGGCCAGGACACAGGACCCTCTTATCTCTCTCTCCTTCAGCCCTGGCTGCCTGTTCACCACAGGCATGGACATTCCACCCATCCCTGAACAGGCACAGACCCCTCAGAGAGGTACTTTAGATTCATGGAATTGTCTGGGTTGGAAAGGACTTTAAAGCTCTTCTTGTTCTACCCCCTGCCATGGACAGGGCACCTTCCCCTATCCCAGGTCACTGCAAGCCCTCTCCAGCCTGGCCTTGGACACTTGCAGGGATGGTGTTGGTGAAGCAGATGTCACCTCCTCAGCTCCAGGTTTCCAGGAATACCTGTGTGGGATGCCAGGGTGGGCTGCAGCTGTGAACACGCTCCTTTGCTCTGCCCACGTGCGTCCAGTGTGAGCCCTTCAGAGGTCTCTCCTTGCACAAGCACAGCAGGACCCTGCCCTGTCACAGCCCATCAGCAGCATCCATTTCCACCAGGTCAGGCTCTGCCTACAGGCTTTTGTCTGACTCTGGCTGACACCTGCACAGGTGTTTTCCTGGTTTCCAGGCCTCCAGTGAAGCTGTGCCCCTGTGCTCAGAAAGGCAAAGCCAGGATGCTTGAACTGTCAGGCATCCAGACACAACCACAGACATGGAATTGTTCCAGGCCAGGCTGAATGGGGCATGGAGCAACCTGCTCTGGTAGAATGTGTCCCTGCCCAGCGCAGGGAGCTGGAACTGGGTGATTATCCAACCCAAACCATTCCAGGATTCTTTGAATCTGTGGCTTTGGGTCTACCTGTGGGATGGTTAAGAAGTCTCATCCAGACATTAGAAATCCTCCAATTACAGACATACTGGTCCATTGATCTGGGAATGCTGGAGAGGGACTTCTTACATGGGGAGGCAGAAATAGGACCAAGGGAATGGCTGCCAGTGCCAGAGGGCAGGGCTGGATGGGACCTGGGCAATGAGGAATTGTTCCCTGGCAGGGTGGGCAGGCCCTGGCACAGGGTGCCCAGAGCAGCTGGGGCTGCCCCTGGATCCCTGGCAGTGCCCAAGGCCAGGCTGGACACTGGGGCTGGAGCAGCCTGGCACAGGGGAAGGTGTCCCTGCCATGGGGTGGCACTGGTTGATCCTTAAAACCCCTCCCAACCCAAACCATTCTGGGATTCTGGAATTCTCTGTCTGCTTTTCTGTTTGAACCTGTGATTTCTTCTTCCCTTGAAGAACTTTACTCATCCTTTGCCTCATCCTCTGCCTCATCCTCACACTAGGCAAACCTCGTGCCATGGCTGTTGTGGTTTTGGTACATCCCATTCATGGCATGGTGCATTGTCCTGTGAACTTGGAAAAATCCCTTGGAGACCTGGATTTTATCTCAGTCCCTCTCCCTTTTGCAGTGCCAGGAGCCAGGGAATGGCTGCCAGTGCCAGAGGGCAGGGCTGGATGGGACCTGGGCAATGAGGAATTGTTCCCTGGCAGGGTGGGCAGGCCCTGGCACAGGGTGCCCAGAGCAGCTGGGGCTGCCCCTGGATCCCTGGCAGTGCCCAAGGCCAGGCGGGGCATTGGGGCTGGAGGAGCCTGGCACAGGGGAAGGTGTCCTGCCATGGCAGGGTGGCACTGGTGAGGTTTAAGGTCCCTCCCAAGCTGCAGCAGTCTGGCACTGTGTGATCTCACTGGAGACACAGTAGCTCGAGCCCATCACCGTGATCCCCTTGGGCCATTCACATCTGCAGTCACACTGTAGCTCCTCACCACAGGGTTCTATGAGTCTTTATTAAATTTTTCCATTTCTGGGCCGTGGGAGAGGCGCTCTCAGCAGCCCCAGGCAGGCTCTGATAGCCCAGGCAGCGGGGCTGTGTGGGGCAGATAAAGGTATCGGTGCTGCCTGGGCTGCTCACCTGCACAGCAGGCACACGACACACCCGTGCCTCTCAACAGATCTGGAGACTCCAGAAGTTGCCCAAATTCACCCTTCAGAGCTACAAGGAGTGTGATGGAATAGTGCAGCCCTGAATTGCCAGGCAGGCATTCCCATCCCGAGCCAGCAGCTGCTCGCCCAGCTGGGGATGACAATGAATGGCCTCAGTGGCCTCTGCATTTATTACCTCTCTGCAGCCTGAATTCCCTGGCATTGAAATTAAAACCCAGGCTGCATCTTAACTGTTCTTAGCAATGCACTCGCCTCGTCTGTGATAGGAGATTCATTTTCAGCTCTGCAAGGCCGAGCTTTAAAAGAGGGAAGATAATGATGCTTTCCTGCTACATCTGAACCAGCAGCAGGGAAACGCTCAGGGAGGGGCAGCAGGAGGGTGAGCCTGGGACAGGCAGGACCACATCAAACACAGAGGCTGGAGGGGAGTGTTACCTGCAGCATTAATATTATTTTTAAAATATGGTTAATAAATGCTGGGTTTCTGCAGCCTATTGAAAACAGGCAGAGACATGGCTTGTGTGAGAAGTCTCCTGGCCTGGAAGCACTCTGTGACCCATCAGGGTCTGCTTTTACTGGTGTGGGAGCAAGATGACTTTTCATGGATGGGTAATGATGGCCATAAAGAGGGAAGGAGGGGCAGGGAAGGGGGAAGGAGGAAGGCAGGGGAAACAGGAGGAAGAGAAGCAGAAGTAATTTCCATTCATACGGGCCCACTCCATGCTGTTCTCCTGTACTGATCCCTCTAATGGTTGGTTTTATCCCCACAGCAGCTCTTTAACCTCCAAATCCCTTCAGATGGGCACAACAGCAGAGGAATAACAGCAGGTGAATCAGCCTCTTAATCGGATTAGGGTCTTGTCCCTGTGCCTGGGGACTGTCTGTCATGGCAATGGCCTTTTGCAGCCACTCTGCAAATTTCCACCTCAGCTGCAGCCCGTGCTGCCCCACAGGGCGCACTGGCCCATTTGGCTGCGGCCAGTCTGGGCTGGCTTGGAGGGCACAGGTGATTTCCCACCACACTGCTGCTGCAGGCACCCAGCAAGGGGTGCCTTCAGAATGGAGCTCGGGGCAGCAGGGGATAACAGGAACCCCTGGAAAACTGGAGAGGGGCTGGGGACAAGGCCTGCAGGGACAGCACCCAGGGAATGGCTCCCACTGCCAGAGGGCAGGGCTGGATGGGATACTGGCAATGAGGAATTGTTCCCTGGCAGGGTGGGCAGGGGCTGGCACAGGGTGCCCAGAGCAGCACAGCAAAGCCAGATGCTCCCAGACTTTAGTGAAAGGGGCAGAACAGCTGCTCTAAGCACATGCAGGATGGGATCAGTGATGAATGCAGGGAAATGCAGAACGAGTGTGTCTGAATCACAACAATTTGTACAACTCCCCCTGGCTGGGACTGGTTGTTGCCTGAACATGGTGGAAAAGAATTTCTGGAAATGCAGTTTTTTCCTTAGAAGGGAGAGGGATACTGGAAGACACCACAGGCAGCAGAGGTGTGGGGGCTCCACAGTGGAGACCCCAGGCAGGCTGGAATTGTAGAGCAGGCTGGAAGGACAGAATCCCAAATACTGAGGGACTCCGCTCTCAGCACAAAGACATTCCTGTTTGTTTCCCTGCTGTAACAACCAGGGGAAATGCAGTGGAGGGTAAATTAATTCCTCTCTGCCCCTAACAAAGCTCTCTCATTTCAGGATCCAGATTTAACCCTTGGTATCTTTTAGGTCTGACTCCAAGAGTTGTGGAGCACCCCTTGCTGTGACTGCTCCAGCTTCACCTTCATGCCATGTAATCATGGAAACATGGAATATCCTGAGCTGAAAGGGACAGAATCCCAAATTCCTGGGGCTGGCAGAGCCCTCCCAGCCCAGGCAGTGCCAGCTGTGCCCCATGGCCACCTTGTCCCCAGCCCAGAGCACTCAGTGCCACCCCCAGGGGACACCTGCAGGGATGGGCACTGCAAAGCTCCCTGGGCAGCCCCTGCCAAGGCCTGAGCACCCTTTCCATGGGCAAATTCCTCCTGAAAAGGGCCTACAAGGATCATTGTGTCCAGCTTCTGGCCCTGCACAAGACCACCCCAGGAATACCAACATGTGCCTCACTTCTCATACAAACATGTTTTAACTGACTTGGAGCTTTCCACAGTATTGCTTTAATTTTACAGGAAATCTCCTGGGTCTGCAATGTGGGTCCTGGGTGACACTGCTGGGGAGGGTGCCGCAGAAATGCCCAAGAACCTGCTGGACCCTGTTTGCCCATCCCTGTCCCTGTGTCCCTGCAAAGGGACCCACCAGGATGTGGCACTGGAGCCACCCCAGTGCCATGGGCTCCAGAGCTGCCCCAGTGGGTGGTGACAGGGTGAGGGGCATGAGGTGAGGCCTAAGGGCCAGGATGTCTGGGACAAAGCTAAATTTTAATGAATCTGCTCCTGAGTTATCCCTCAGCACCAGAACTCGGGCAGAAGCACCCAGAAAGGGGCAAAAGCAGGATTGTCATTGCAGACAGGCTCCTGCAGGACGGGCTCGCTGAGGGCAGAGGTTTGCTGGAGGGTTTGCTCTGCCCCGGCCCTGGCTGGGCTCCATCTCAGCACATTAGGGACCCAGGCTGCAGGGGACACTGAGGGGACACTGAGGGGAAACTGAGGGGGACGCTGAGGGGAAACTGAGGGGATACTGAGGGGAAACTGAGGGGAAACTGAGGGGACACTGAGGGAGGGACACTGAGGGGACACTGAGGGGAAACTGAGGGGACACTGAAGGGAAACTGAGGGGACACTGAGGGAGGGACACTGAGGGGACACTGAGGAGAAACTGAGGGGGATACTGAGGGGGCATTGAGGGGACACTGAGGGGGGGACACTGAGGGTACACTAGGGAGGGACACGGTGGCTGGGCAGGGAAGGGAGGGCCAAGGGAGGCAGACGGGTTTCCCAGCCCCGTGCCCACCCTGGCGCTGTCCTGGCCCGGCTCGGCTGCTGGCCCATGCCGGCTCACCCGGGCTATCAGCCGGGACCCCCGCCCGGGCCGGGCCCCGCTCCCCGTATCGGCCCGGGCAGCCCGCAGCCGCTCCCCGGGGCCGGCCCCGATAGCCCCGGGCTGCAGCCCCAGATAAGCCCGGCCCAGGCGGCTCCGGCTGTTTGGAACCGGCAGGGTCAGCACAGGGGCTGGACAGACCGAGGACAGATCTCCCACAGCACAGCATCCCACCAGGTGCAGTTCTGCTTTGGAACCATGCAGTGCTTTGGGCTGGAGGGACCCCAAATCCCAGCCAGTGCCACCCTGCCATGGCAGGGACACCTTCCCCTGTGCCAGGCTGCTCCAGCCCCAGTGTCCAGCCTGGCCTTGGGCACTGCCAGGGATCCAGGGGCAGCCCCAGCTGCTCTGGGAATTCCATCCCAGCCCTGCCCACCCTGCCAGGGAACAATTCCTCATTGCCCAGATCCCATCCAGCCCTGCCCTCTGGCACTGGCAGCCATTCCCTGGCTCCTGTCCCTCCATCCCTTGTCCCCAGTCCCTCTGCAGCTCTCCTGGAGCCCCTTCAGGCCCTGCCAGGGGCTCTGAGCTCTCCCTGGAGCTTCTCCTCTCCTGTCCATGGGGTACATTGAGTTTTCCTATCCTGTTTTCCTCTCAGGGCAGCTGAGAGCTGTCCCAGGACAGGGGTTCACGGTCTCCTCCCTCCCTGCCCAGTGCCCCCAGGCAGGATTCACACGGACTAAGAGGATGGGACAGGACTCTCCTCAGGACCCTTCCCTCTGCTCCTGTAGCCGTGGGTCTGCTCTCCCCCTCCCCAGAGCTCCCGTGGCCCCTGGGGGAGCCCCGGGCTCCATGGACAGGCTGAGCCAAGCCCCGCTGCAGGAAAAGCACCTGACCCATGCTGGGTTGTGCTGTGCTGGCAGCAGAGGCTGCAGAGCAGGTACCCCTCAGCCAGGTAGCCCCAGAGCCCTCAGGGTGAGGGTCTTGCTGTCCCTCAGCAGCTCCAGCCCCCTTTGTGGCAGGCCAGGTGAGCTCCGAGGGGTCTCACAGTGCTCCCAGCACCGCACCTGCCCCAGGCCGAGCTGGCTCTGCCTCTCGCTGCTTTGCAGAAGGTTCTCTCCATCACAGACCTCCAAAAAAATCCCAGCGTTGTCTGGGAACCATGAGAGCTGTCCTGGACCTCACAGTCCTGGGGCACGTGCTAACTAAAGGTTTCCTGTGTGTGAGGGTGGCTCCAGGTCAGGCAAGGCCTTTTCTCCTCCTGCTCATGGCATGGCACCACCTGGGAAAGAACATGTTTTATGGGTCTAGTTCTGCCTTTCCAGCCTTAAAGCTGGCAATGGATAGAGCTGTTCCTGTGTTGGGGCTGGTTTGGGGAGGGCAGACCTGCCCTGACTCCACACCTAACCCCAGCCTGCCACCAGGCTCTTATTCAAGTAGCAAAAGGGGCTCTGAAAATGGGGTGGAACCTGGGGAAATCACCCTGCAGAGGCAGGAGAGGCACTGGACCTGGTCCTTGGGGTAGCCCTTGGCAGAGCCTCTCCCACTGCCCCAGCAGAGACCATGGGACTCATCCCAGCACCTCTGGGGTCCCAGACTTGTGAGTGAGTCAGGGACTGGCCTGAGCTCCATCACTCATTCTGCTCAGCTCTGCCCTGCACCAGCACTGAGCAGAACCAGGGAGCCCCAAACAGCAGCTGAGCTGGGGTGGGCTCAGGGCACGTCCCACAGACCCCGTTACACCCAGCCCAGGGCATGCTGCTGTTTGAGGCTCCTCTTCACACACCCAGGCAGAAAGGGGGCTCTGAGAGCCGGGTCAGGATGGGGACCAGAGTCAGGATCAGGGTCAGGATCAGGACCAGGATCAGTGTCAGGACCAGAGTCAGGATTGGGACCAGGGTCAGGATCAGGACCAGGGTCAGGATCAGTTCCAGGGTCAGAATCAGGACCAGGATCTGTGCCAGGACTAGGGTCAGGACCAGGGCCAGGATCAGGACCAGGATCAGGATCGGGACCAGGGTCGGGACCAGGGTCAGAGTTGGGGTCAAGGTGAGGGGTCTCACCCCCATGCCCAGGACTGGAGCCCTTTCTCTGCAGTTTATGGGATGTTTATGGGCTCTCCCATCACAGACTGGTGGGATGAGTTTGCACAGGCTCAGGGTGCTGAGTCACGCTGCTGGCCCCAGCCTGGCCGTGCTCAGGGGTGATAACTGGGGTGGCACAAACAGGAGCCTTGTGGGCAGTGATAAGCCCCTGGCCCCAGGGCAGTGTCCCCTTTCTGCTGAGTCAGACTCTGACACAGCAGAAAACATTTCTGCTGAGCCAGAGGGGCAGCCACGGGAAAACAGACAGCTTTTTTAATTGATTATTTATTTTTCTTAGCAGAACCAGGAAGGCAGCTCTGGAGTCCCCAGCACGGGCTGCTGACTCCTGTGTCAGCAAGGGGCTCAGGACCCTCCTCTGTCTGTGGGGCAGAGCCCGTGGCAGGCTTAGGAGCTCTACATTCCCAAAGGGATGGTGGGACACATCCTGAGATCCAGCCCCTCTTCTCCATCCCCCTTCTGCTGCCCTGCTGCACATTGGGGACAGGGTGTACGGAACGTGCCAGCTGCTGCTGAAAACTTTCCTGTTCCCCTAAGATAGGGAATTTCACACCTTGTCCTCCTCCTTCCCTGCTCCCCCCGTGCTGGCCACAGGCAGGGCTCCCTTGGGGAAACTGAGGCACAAAGCAGAGTGGCTGCTCTCCAGAAATGCCATGAAATGCTCATGGCAGGGGCAGATCCCCTTCAGGACAGGGGCATGTTTGCTGTCCCATGTCCTGCTTCTAGCCAGGGACACAGCAAGATAATTCATCCTCAGAATGAATAGAATTCCTTAAAATGTTTCGAATTCTTTCATTAGAATCTTAGCATCATGGCATCCCAGACTGGTTTGGGTTGGAAGGGACCTTAAAGCTCATCCATTTCTACCCCCCTGCCATGGACAGGGACACCTTCAACTGTCCCAGGCTGCTCCAAGCCCTGTCCAGCCTGGACGGTCTGACTGGGCAGTGATGCCCAGCCACTTTGGGGGTGGGGGTGCAGTGTCCCCCTGAACAAGCCAGCCCCAGGCCAGGGAGATGGGTGCTGAGCCAGCTGTGCTCCTGAGCTCCATCACTCATTCTGCTCAGCTCTGCCCTGCACCAGCACTGAGCAGAACCAGGGAGCCCCAAACAGCAGCTGAGCTGGGGTGGGCTCAGGGCACGTCCCACAGACCCCGTTACACCCAGCCCAGGGCATGCTGCTGTTTGAGGCTCCTCTTCACACACCCAGGCAGAAAGGGGGCTCTGAGAGCTGGGTCAGGATCGGGATCAGGGTCAGGATCAGGACCAGGATCAGTGTCAGGACCAGAGTCAGGATTGGGACCAGGGTCAGGATCAGGACCAGGGTCAGGATCAGTTCCAGGGTCAGAATCAGGACCAGGATCTGTGCCAGGACCAGGGTCAGTGTCAGGACCAGGGTCAGGATCAGGACCAGGATCAGGATCGGGACCAGGGTCAGAGTTGGGGTCAAGGTGAGGGGTCTCACCCCCATGCCCAGGACTGGAGCCCTTTCTCTGCAGTTTATGGGATGTTTATGGGCTCTCCCATCACAGACTGGTGGGATGAGTTTGCACAGGCTCAGGGTGCTGAGTCACGCTGCTGGCCCCAGCCTGGCCGTGCTCAGGGGTGATAACTGGGGTGGCACAAACAGGAGCCTTGTGGGCAGTGATAAGCCCCTGGCCCCAGGGCAGTGTCCCCTTTCTGCTGAGTCAGACTCTGACACAGCAGAAAACATTTCTGCTGAGCCAGAGGGGCAGCCACGGGAAAACAGACAGCTTTTTTAATTGATTATTTATTTTTCTTAGCAGAACCAGGAAGGCAGCTCTGGAGTCCCCAGCATGGGCTGGCTGACTCCTGTGTCAGCAAGGGGCTCAGGACCCTCCTCTGTCTGTGGGGCAGAGTCCGTGGCAGGCTCAGGAGCTCTGCATTCCCAAAGGGATGGTGGGACACATCCTGAGATCCAGCCCCTCTTCTCCATCCCCCTTCTGCTGCCCTGCTGCACATTGGGGACAGGGTGTACGGAACGTGCCAGCTGCTGCTGAAAACTTTCCTGTTCCCCTAAGATAGGGAATTTCACACCTTGTCCTCCTCCTCCCCTGCTCCCCCCATGCTGGCCACAGGCAGGGCTCCCTTGGGGAAACTGAGGCACAAAGCAGAGTGGCTGCTCTCCAGAAATGCCATGAAATGCTCATGGCAGGGGCAGATCCCCTTCAGGACAGGGGCATGTTTGCTGTCCCATGTCCTGCTTCTAGCCAGGGACACAGCAAGATAATTCATCCTCAGAATGAATAGAATTCCTTAAAATGTTTCGAATTCTTTCATTAGAATCTTAGCATCATGGCATCCCAGACTGGTTTGGGTTGGAAGGGACCTTAAAGCTCATCCATTTCTACCCCCCTGCCATGGACAGGGACACCTTCAACTGTCCCAGGCTGCTCCAAGCCCTGTCCAGCCTGGATGTTCTGACTGGGCAGTGATGCCCAGCCACTTTGGGGGTGGGGGTGCAGTGTCCCCCTGAACAAGCCAGCCCCAGGCCAGGGAGATGGGTGCTGAGCCAGCTGTGCTCCAGCCAAGCTCCTGCTGTGCTCCCAACCCAGCCTCCTCCCCTGGGACTGGGCAGCTTTTGGGTCCGTGTGGGTCAGGGTGACCCACAGCACAGATGGTTGTGTTGGGAAGCACGAAGCTGTCCAGACTGAGCTCCATGGATTCAAAGGCACAAAATTCACCCAGGATCTCCTGTGGCCCCAGGAGCTTGTGTTTTTCACAAGTCCCTTCCAAACAGGCCCTGAGAGGGGGTCTGGAGGCAGCAGCACTTCCCCAGGAAATGCCTTTTCCTTTCTGCTTGGAATGTGGCAGCTTCCTGGGGCAGCCTCTGCTGGTTCATGCCCAGGGGACCACAGACCTTTGGGGGATGCAAAAGGACCTACAGAACCACAGGATGAGGCAAAAGGACCAACCAATTTTTTCTTGACACAAACAACAGCAAATCCACTTTTTCAGGCAGGGAAACTGAGGCACGGCTTAAAGCAGGGAGGGAAGAACAGCAAGAGTGACTGGGGCAGACCCAGTTTGTTCTCCCAGAACCCCCGCCCTGGCGTGAGACCCTGCTGCTCCCATCAGTGCCCGGGGTTTCCAGCAGAGGTGCTGGCGTTTGGCTGCTCCAAGCCCATCCCTAGTCTTGGCTGTGGGTTTTCCACCAGGCCGGGTTTGGTGCTGAGCTCTGCTGATTCGGGATTTCTCCACCCTCAGAGGTAAAACCTAGGTGGGGTCCTGGTGTGGTGAGAGGCAGAGGGAGCAGAGCAGAGCTGGGGGGTGAGCTGCCCCTGCCCTCCAAGGCTCACTTTACAGTTCCAGAGGTGCCCCAAGCACGAGGCTGCAGCCACGGGGCAGCTGCTCCCCAGGGTTTGCAGCTTCCAGGTGTGGGAGCCACCTGCACCCCTGTCCCCGAAAACCCCTGCCCCAAACCTCCTTGTTCTGCACTGTCCCAGGCCCAGTGCCCCAGGGAACCTCCTCCCTGCCCAGTTTGTCCATCCCTGCTAGGAACCCAGTAAATAACTCTGTGATTTGAGGTTGCACCCGCCGGCCCCAGCTGTGCCCTGCCCGGCTCAGCAGAGCCCAGCCCTGCCCCAGCTGCTGCTGTGTGGCACAAAAGGTGCTGAGATAAGGCACTTCCCCAGCCCCCCTGAGCATCCAGCACGGGCTGTGCAGAGCTGGGGCCAGGGAGGACAGAGATGGGGCACACAGAGGTTCGGGGCAGGCAGAGGTGAACTCTGGCAGCTCCTGTCTCTCGGGGTGGACGCTGCACTGCTCGCACTGGCCATGTCAGGTGCTGCTGCCTAAAGATGACTTTCTCCTCCTCCTTCCTCTCTGTGTGATGTGGGGATGGTTGTTGGAGAGCTTGTGGAGGATGGGAGAGCCTTCCCCCACGTTAAAACTATCAGCTCTGTGCAGGCCTGGGTCAGCCCTGCAGGGAACCAGGATGGCTGGGGAGGAGCAGGCGTGGAAAGCCCCATTTCTGGAGCTGGAGAGTGGGCAGTGGGGCCAGGGCCTGGGCATGGCTCTGCACCGGCTCCTCTCTGCTCTGGGGCTGCAGAGTGCCCACCTCCATGGAACCAGGCGTGTGAGGGCCATGTCCTGCCATCCTCCATGGAACCAGGCGGGTGAGGGCCGTGTCCTGCCATCCTCCATGGAACCAGGCGGGTGAGGGCCGTGTCCTGCCATCCTCCATGGAACCAGGCGTGTGAGGGCCGTGTCCTGCCATCCTCCATGGAACCAGGGGGGTGAGGGCCGTGTCCTGCCATCCTCCATGGAACCAGGCATGTGAGGGCCGTGTCCTGCCATCCTCCATGGAACCAGGCATGTGAGGGCCGTGTCCTGCCATCCTCCATGGAACCAGGTGCGTGAGGGCCGTGTCCTGCCATCCTCCATGGAACCAGGCGTGTGAGGGCCGTGTCCTGCCATCCTCCATGGAACCAGGCGGGTGAGGGCCGTGTCCTGCCATCCTCCATGGAACCAGGCGTGTGAGGGCCATGTCCTGCCCGGGCCATCCCTGAGGAGCAGCAGGGCTGGTGCTGCAGGCCATGCCCCCGTGGGCACTGCTGCTGTGGTGGCTCTGGGGACATGCACAGCTCTTGGGGACATCCTTTGGCCACCAGGCCCTAGGCAGTCAGTGATCCCTGGCCATCCGGGCTTGATCCCATGTGTGTGAGGGGCTGGATGGGGGTCACAGCAGGAGAGGGGTCTGGGCCTGGCAGGGTGACCCTGCACACCTGGGCTGGGGTCCCAAACAGGAGCTGACACAGGAGCAGCTCCCGGGTTTGCCAAGGGACCTTTACGGAACCCTGGCTTTTGGGCTCAGCCTGTAACCAGAAATCAGGCGGTTTCTCTTTAAAATTACACAAGTTCTGTCCTCCCTGCTTTTGTCTCTGCTTCACCTGGAGCGTTCTGCCTGGCTCAGGCTGAACCACCAGCACACTGGAAACAACGGTCCAGTAGGAAACAACTGTCATCCCACAATTAGCAGGCACTAATTAGGCTGCTGGGCATGCTGCAGCTCAGCCTCTTCAGCTGGCCCGTTTGGACTGGGAATCACAGAATCACGGACAGCTTTGGGTTGGAAGGGACCTTAAAGGCCATCTCATTCCAGCCCCCTGCACTGCCAGTTCCATGTCCCCAAGTGCCACTTCTCTGACAATCTCTGCCCGGAGATCCTGGCAGAGCCCTGTCCACAGGTGAGACCCCCTGTCCTCCCCCTCAGACCCCGTCCCGTGGGAAGGAGCTTTGGGACACGCCGTGGGTGGCAGAGGCTTCCCCAGGCTCAAAAAGGAGTGAGACAAACCCAGAGGAGAGCCCTTGGGTCCCCGGACAGCCCCTGGCTCTGGCATTGAGGAGACACGCTGTGGGTTTTCCTTGTGCCCAAACCCCTCCGCAGGCACCTGCGCCTGGCCAGGCTGGGGCAGCCCGAGCTCCTGGAGCAACATCTCCCGTGCTGGTGCTCAAGAGACCCGGCTGCTGAGCCCCTCTGCCTCGGCAGGAGCCCTCCTGGGCAGCTGGGAGCCCCGAGGGTAATGGGAACCCCAAGAGTAATGGGGAGCCCCGAGGGTAACTGGGAGCCCAGAGAGCAACTGGGAGGCCCGAGGGTAACTGGGGAGCCCCGAGGGTTACTGGGAGCCCAAGAGTAATGGGGAGTCCCGAGGGAAACTGGGGAGCCCAAGAGGGTAACTGGGGAGTCTGAAGAGTAACTGGTGATCCCAGAGGGTAATGGGAGCTCCGTGGGTAACTGGGAGCCCCGAGGGTAAGTGGGAGCCCGCGGGGCAACTGGGGAGTCTGGAGAGTAACTGGGGAGCCCAGAGGATAACTGGGAGCCCCGAAGGTAACTGGGAGCCCTGAGGGTAACTGGGGAGCCCGAGGACACCCGCACGGGCAGAGCCGGGTGCCGTCTGCCCCTGCGAGGGAAGGTGCGGGGCCGGGGTCCCCTGGGCAGAGCCCCCTGCGCTGTGCCGGGAGCGGCGGAGCGCGGCCCGCGGGGCGAGCGGCGGAGCGCGGCTCGATGCCTCCCTCTGCCGGGGCTGCGGCCCGAGCGGGGCGGCGGGGCCGGGCCGGGGGCGCCGAGCGGCATCGGGCTGTGGGTGGGGAGCGGGGTGTGGGGATCAGATTGTGGGATGGGGATCAGGTGTGGGGTGCGGATAGGGAAGAGGAATGTGGGATATCAGATGTGAAATGCAGGATGTGGGATATGGGATGTGGGATGCGGGATGCGGGATGCGGGATGCGGGATGCGGGATGTGGAATGTGGAATGCGGGATGTGAAATGTGGGATGCGGGATGTGAAATGTGGGATGAGGGATGTGGATGCAGGACGCAGGATGTGAAATGTGGAATGTGGTGGAATGCGGGATGTGGGATGTGGGATGCGGGATGTGGATGCAGGACGCAGGATGTGAAATGTGGAATGTGGGATGTGGATACAGGATGTGGATGCAGGGTGAGAGAGGCAGATGTAGAGTCAGGAGATGGGATGAGATGCAGAATCCAGGGGCAGGAGGCAACTGCAGGATGCAAGAGGCAGGTGGGGATGTGGAAAATGCAAATGCAGGAGGTGAGTGTGGATGCAGGATGAGGGAGGTGGGATGCAGGATGAAGGAGATGGGATGCAGATGTGGAAGCAGATGTGGATGGGGATGCAGGATGAGGGAGATGGGATGCAGATGTGGATGCAGGATAAGGGAGGTGGGATGCAGATGTGGATGCAGATGTGGATGGGGATGCAGAATGAGGGAAATGGGATGCAGATGTGGATGCAGGATAAGGGAGGTGGGATGCAGATGTGGGTGGGGATGCAGGATGAGGGAGATGGGATGCAGATGTGGATGCAGGATAACGGGGGTGGGATGCAGATGTGGATGGGGATGAGGGGTGCTCCAGTCCCTGCTGCCCCCATCACTCTGTGGCCTCAGCCTGCGCCAAGGATCACAAGATCACTGAAGTGGCAAAAGACCTCTAAGATAGAGAAAAACTATTTACAAGTGCCTGGAGTGACAGGACAAGGGGGAATGGCTCCCACTGCCAGAGGGCTGGGCTGGATGGGATCTTGGGAATGAGGAACTGTTCCCTGGCAGGTGGGAAGGGGCTAGGATGGAATTCCCAGAGCAGCTGGGGCTGGGAATCCCTGTGCCCCTGGATCCCTGGCAGTGCCCAAGGCCAGGTTGGACACTGGGGCTGGAGGAGCCTGGGACAGTGGAAGGTGTCCCTGCCATGGCAGGGGTGGAAGGAGATGATCCTTAAGGTCCCCGCCATCCAAACCACTTCCTGATTCCATGATTCTCTACATTTGTGCCTGGGAGCCCCAGGTGGCCCTATGGCAAACCCACCTCGTGGTGGGTCTCACAGCTTACCCAGTCTGTCTGGGATGATGCATCAGGAATCCCACCACGAGGTGGGACCTCCCTCCCTTGTCAGCTCCTCTGCAGACCCACAGACCTGGTCCTTAAAGCTGCCAATCTCTGAGAGCTGCATTTGCTTTTCTGGTTAATCTTTAACTCCCCTTTGTGCCCACAAGAATAACTGTTCTCACTGATAACCCCTGCCTGATCCCTGTGATCCCTGTGGGCTCTGCTCCCTAATTAACTGATGGAAATTGCTGATATCCCTGGCACAATAGCGTGGATATCCAGCCCTCTGCTATAGAATATTTTAGACTTTATTGAGGTATTTATTCATTCTTTTTTTAGCAAAGAAAGCAGGCACAGCCTCGTTCTCCATTAGACCTTTTTGTGAGAGGGAAATCAATAGAGGAAATTGTGTTTGGTTCAAATATTTATGCAGTGACATCACTCAGGGTATGGGCATTTCTCCAAATTAACCCCACAAAGTGTGCAAAGCACAACTCCACATCTGACCATAAAAATGGCATACACAGAGCCATGGATTCATGGAATGCTTTGGATTGGAAGGGACCCTAAAGACCACAGAATCAGAGAATTGTAGAATAGAATCCCCAAATCCCTGGTGCTGGCACAGCCCTCCCAGCCCAGGCAGTGCCAGCTGTGCCCCATGGCCACCTTGTCCCCAGCCCAGAGCACTCCGTGCCACCCCCAGGGGACACCTGCAGGGATGGGCACTGCAAAGCTCCCTGGGCAGCCCCTGCCAAGGCCTGAGCACCCTTTCCATGGGCAAATTCCTGCTGCTGTCCCAGCTGAGCCTGCCCTGGCCCAGCCTGAGGCTCTGATCATTGTGAGAATTCACAACTCTCAGGTGGAATTTTGTCACCCATGTCTGTGCAGTGATTCCAGCTGGCACCAGGTGATGAGCTTGCCCTTCAATTTTAACATAATTTCTGCTGTCGTTCTGAGCTGTGTGGCCCCACCACCCCTGTGAGCCACCAGCACAGGCCCCCAGCTCCAGCCCAGCTCATGCCATGACTGTGGGGTCACATTTGGCTTCCTGCAGCTTTCTGGTGGTGCAGGACTGACCCGATTTTTGCTCTGTACACAACTGGAGTCGTGACAATGGGACTAGAAGCAGATGTTGGCCATGAGACTGTCAGCAGTGGGAGAATAATTTTTCACTAATTTGTGAATCTGTGAGGCTGATTACTGCAATACTGGGGATTAGCTCAGCACAGGTGTGGGAGGTGCAGGTGTTCAAGGCCCTGCTCCTCAGTGGTGGAGAAATTGTGCATGGAATACATCTTGTCAAGTATTGAATATCTTGTCAAGTATATGAGTTCTGAAAGAACACCTCGGCCTTTTCTGGGCATTTTCCCTGCCAAGATTTCTACATGGGGAGATGGTGGGTGCTACTATTTATTAAGCTTGTTTGGTTTCTTTGGAGGTTTCTCTTAAAAAATGGGGATCTGTTGCTATATTCCCTGTGGTTTCTGGTAATTTCCTTGATGGTGAAAGTAGCCTGGGGCATCATTCTATACAGTAAATATAGAAGTTTTAATTGAGTGGAATGAGAATCTGTGCAGTGGCAGGCCAGTGAGAACTTTTTTTAACATTAAATCTCAAAATTGTTATCACAATGGTAGTGCACGCTAAAGCATTGCTGATTGGTTTGTGGAAAAGCAGGGGGATTGGAAATAACCCCCCCAGCCCGTGCAGCACCTGCAGCCCATCACTGTGCTGGACTGGGACACCCAGCCGTGTCCCAGAGCCTGCCCAGCCCTGCCCAGCCCTGCCCGCTGTGCCCAGCCCTGCCCGGTGTGCCCAGCCCTGCCCAGCCTGAGAGCCCCACTGCCAGGGATCAGCACCTTCCTGCAAGGTCTCCTGGTGACCTGGGCTCACTGGCACCCACCACCACCCAGGCCCTTCTCCAGTTCTCCTGTCTGGTCAGGTAGTCCTCATCTGGAATAAAAGCACCGATTGTAATGAAATTGAACCCAAAATCTGTGGCACGGGTCTGCTCAGGCCCAAAGCCACAGCACAGTCTGTCCTCAGGCACTGGTTTATTCCTGCTCAGATTGGTTAATGATAGCAAGGAGCTGCTGTGACTCAGCTGGGTGTTTGAATTCTGCGGGATTGACTTTCCAAGCAGCCTCCCATCTCGAGCCCAGGACGCGTTTCCATGGCAGGGAGTGATCAGTGCCCAGCTGTCCCAGGCTGCAGTGCCACCCTCAGCCCCTCCGGCAGCCTTGAGGCTTTCAGCCTCCCACGGGAACTGCCACCACCAAAATCCTCAGGGAAACACCCTCCCCCTGCCAGCTGGGAGTCCCTCTGACACAGAGACTGAACAGATGTCTTTCTTCTCTGGAGCTTTATTTTCTTCTAGTGGAAGGTGTCCCTGCCTGTGGCAGGGGTGGAACCCGATGGGTTTTAAGGTCCCTCCCAACCCAAACCCTTCTGTTAGAAAACATGAAATAAAAGCCTCTCTGAGTCCCTCAGAGACAGAAAGAAATGCAGGGATTGAACTAGAACCTTCAGAGAAACTGAAATATATTAAGCCTCACAGACATGAAGCAGGAGTGCAAGTTTTGGTTTTAAGTAAGTAGAAATATATCTTAAGAGACTGTGGTAGCAGTAAAATACCCTAAAGCCTAGTTTGAAGTTCAGTAGTGATACCTTGCACAAAATTAACTTAGCTCCAGACATAAGGAAAACATAGCAGAACATTGCTTGCCAGGATAGATAGAAGAGATAGAACCATTTGTGTGACCAGATAGAACCATTTGTGTGAACAGATAGAACTCTGTGTGTAGGTTCTGGGTAAGAACTGACACTGCTTTCACACACTAGAATTAAGCCAGGATAGGTGTAGGAAGAATGTTTTAGGATCGTGTTTTTAGCTGATTATATGATTTATGAATAAAATCCCCCTGTGCTGGGATGCAAAAGAGGTAGCAGTAGCTTCTGCTGCTGCTGCTGCTTCTAAACATTAGGATTCTGTGCCAGAAAGCTTTTAGCTTTTTTTAGCATGCACTTTAATACTCTGAGCTCTTTGCCTTCGAGGCTGATGTATTAATGAAGTAAACAACCTTACACCAACCAACAACTGCTCCTGTCTCTTTGAAGGCCCAAGACCCCTCCTAACTCGCCGCCCTTCCGTCTTTCCGTGGTTCTGTGCCCAGCCTGGCTGAGAGCTGTGACCCAGGTCCTGCACCCACAGCCCAGAGCATGGCCACTGCTGGCCGTGGGCTTTGTACTGAATTTGCAAGGTCTCAGGGAACTGAGCCGTGCCAGCTTTGCCCTGTGGACTTGTCCTGTGGGTTTGTTTTCACCAGCTTTCCTTGGGATGATGGCTCTTTGCTCCTCACTGCCTGGTGCAAACGTGCCTTTGATGGGACACGGACAGCAGCAGAACTCTGTGCTCAGGGCAGAGATTCAAGGCTCCAACACACTGAGGTAGTGCAGGGAAATGCCCACCACGACGGCAGGGCCTCCAGCAGAGGGGCACCAGGCAGTGAGGGATGGGCACGGCTGCTGCTGGAGACCCCGTGGCTACAAACAGCTCTGGAGCGCTCACTTAAGGAAATGCAAACTCAGAGAGGGACAAAAGTGACTTGGAGGGACAAAGAGAGCAAAGAATGAGTGTCTGGTGTGGGAAAATGCAGCATATTTAGGTAAAGGGTGTGTGCAGGGATACAGGCAGGACAACAGGGAGACATTCCCTATGTTCTGCATCATCCCATGCACAAGGACAAGGTCTGGGCATTCACATGGGACAACCTGGAAAGTTTCTTGGAGAGATGAGGGGATCTGCACACCTGTGAACACAGTGTCTGTGCAGGGAAAGGTCACAGGAAATGTAACTCAGGGCTGAACCACAGGTAAATGGACAAGCTCCATCCATGGGAGTGTTCCGGGCCAGGCTGACAGGGCTGGGAGCAAACTGGGATAGTGGAAGCTGTCCATGCCCATGCAGGAGCTGGAACTGGATGAGCTTTAATGTCCCTCCCAACCAAACACTCCTTTGATTCTATGATTTCTGCTTTTCAGCAAATGATGTCTGGGCAAACATCAAGTCAACGAAGCGTGTGACGACACCAAATGGCTCCAGGACCAGCTGTAAAAATCTGAAAAGGTCCCTGGTGCAGAATCCTGGGCAGGAAGGAGTAAAAGCATTGCTGTGCCTCACATTCCTGATGTCCACTGGAGCAAGGAGGTTAAGCCAGGATTAGGGCAGGATGTGTCCAGGAAGGGGCAGTGCCCTCCTGGGGCAGCCCCGTCCTGGGGCAAACTTCCCTGTGCTGGTCCCTGGTGACCAAACAAGACAAAGGACAGCACTGGGGCCAGGAGGGGCATCAGCTGCTGACTGAGAGAGATCCAGCAGAGAGGGATCCACCAAGAGGCCCCCAGAGCCCCTGGAGCCGTTTCCAGAAAGGCCCAGAAGAGCAGACTGCGCGTGCTCACACGAAGAGCAGGAAGCTGGGTGCCAGGGTGGGGAATCTTTCCTACAAAAAGTGTCCCCACACCCGGGCAGGGCCCCAGGACCGCCCTGCTTGGATCAGTGCTGGAGCCAGGACTGGTGATCTCCTTTCCTACCCAATCTCTCTTTCACACTTTCCTGCCTCCCTCTTTCATTTCACTCTTTTATTTCTCTGACAATTACAACGTAGGGGCAAAGCATGCATCCATTTTCACACCAAGTGTGGAGCTGGCCAATAAAACCTGGTGAGCTTTGTTTTTGGGACCCTTCTGGCTTTTGCCATTCCTTTGTGACCATGGGCACCTATGGCTCCTGGGTGCTCCCTTCTACACAAGAGTGGGATGTGACACCTGGCACGGCTGAGTCACGGAACAATAGAACAACAGATTTCAAAGGAAAAGCTGCTGAGATGAACACACAGTGATGCACTGGGGAGAACACGTCAGATGGAAGATGACAGGCTGGTGGCTGACAATTATCTCTCAGGAACAAGCTGTCACTGCTCTGACAATGTTACAACACAGTTCAGTGATCAGCAGTTCCAAAAACAAACCAGATATTAGAAATTCCCTGGCAAGGAGCAGGAAACGTGGCCAGGACGGTGCAGGGCGTCTGAAACTGCCACAATCCTGAGCCTCGAGGGGCAAAACTCTGCTGGTGGAGGCAGCAGGGGTGGGGGAGATCTGCTCAGGGACATCTCCAGTGTGAGGGGGCACAAGCACAAAGCTGTTTTCTACCTGCCAGGAGGGGACAGCTTTGGGCTCTGCTCCAGGGAACAGGGACAGGAGCAGAGGGATTGGTCCCAGGGCAGGCTCAGCTGGGACAGCAGCAGGAATTTACCCATGGAAAGGGTGCTCAGGCCTCGGCAGGGGCTGCCCAGGGAGCTTTGCAGTGCCCATCCCTGCAGGTGTCCCCTGGGGGTGGCACTGAGTGCTCTGGGCTGGGGACAAGGTGGGGAGGTCTCTTCCAGCCTCAGGGATTCTGTGATTGCCAGAGCAGGGTCTCCCACAGCCTAAAGTGCTCACACATGGAATTTAGAAGGATTGGCTCCTCAGGCAAGTGATTCATCACAGAGACAGCAGTGATGTGAGTGAAGAAAAGAGCAAATCAGCCCCCAGAGCTGCTCCAGGAGGAAGACTCTGCTGAGGGCACAGCTTTCCACGGGCTCTGGTGAAGCTCTCAGCACCGGTGGATGTGCTCAGGTGTTCCAAGGAGATGCATTGCTCCCCCTCAGCACCTGCACTTCGGGTTTGTGGTGGGAGTTGTTATTTTCATTCTGAGGCAGCAGCCTGTGTGTCATTTGCTGCCTTTTGCATTTATTCCACGACTTGTTCCACTGGGTCAGCCCTGGGTCAGCCCCTCCTGGGCTCTCTGCCTCGTGCAAAGGGCAGATCCCAGCGAGGGGACGAAGGACGGCTTGTGGGGAAGGGCCAGGCTGAGCACACACCTGCTCTGGGAAGGAAACACTGGATTTCTCCCAGGCTGTCACCCAAACATTGTCCCCTGTGCTGCCAAACACTGGCACGAGCCGCAGCTCCCTGAAGAGAGGGGGAAGTTCCTCCTCAGGGCCAGCACCTGTGCCAGCAGCTTGCCCTTAAAGCTGCCCCAGGAAGCTGCTGAGCTGCTTGTGAGTGCTGGAGAGAGGGTACAGGCTTTCCGGGCTGGAAAGGTTGACACTGATTTGGGGGCATAAATGTAATTATTATGGAAGTTAGCAACTTCCTAGATCTAAGGTTTCTGTGTCTGTCTCCTCAGGCCTGTAGCTGCTTTTTCTGGGGTATTTTGTGCTATTTTAATGCTGTAAATGCTCTGTCTTGCTTCTGTGGTTTGCAAAATTCTTTTTACAATGTGTCTGGTTCAGGCCTTTGTGCTGTGTCAACAAGGAATAGGAAGGAATTTTCTTGGTTAAGGCTTGATGTTGGCTGATTGGTTTGGGGTTGGTTTTTGGTTTTTTTTAGGAAATGACTATAAAATTTGTCGCAGCCCCTAGGCAGGCAGAGGAGGCCAAGGCACGATGTGTGAAATGTCTTTAATTGCTGAAATGAGACCAGGCTGGAGCACCCTGGGATGGTGGGAGGTGACCCTGCCCATGGCAGGGGTGGAATGAGATGGGCTTTAAGATTCCTTCCAGCCTTCTGTGATTCTTTGATGATTCAGCTCTCCACTGGAGACCTCAGGAGCGGGTTTCCAAGTCTCAGATGCAGATAAATAAAATGTTTTCCTGTCTTAGCATAGTCCTGAAGTCACCATGGGCCTCCTGCAGCTCCTGGCCCTCACCAGGTGCTGTGTCTGGTGCATTCCCTGCCCCTCTGAACGCTCAGGAGAGACATCCCCGGACTCCCCCTGCACGAGGTCTGGGGCTGGCAGCTTCTCTCTGGGCAGTGGGGTGGCAGAAGGACCCCGCAGGGAGCGGGTGTCCCAGAGCTCCCCTCCTCATCCCGAGCTCTCCGGGCTGTTTGTCCTGCTGATAGCGGTGCCTGGCCTTGCAGCCTGCTGGGGGCTGCCCCGTGTCCTTGGTGCCATCAGGATGTGTTGTGTTATTGCTCCTGGAGGAGCTGCCAGCTGTGGGGAGTGCCCGGCTCACAGCACCTCCCTCGCTGCTGCCCAGCCCTGTCCCCTCTCCTGGGCTGTCCCCTCTGCCCAGCCCTGTCCCCTCTGCCCAGCCCTGTCCCCTCTGCCCAGCCCTGTCCCCTCTCCTGGGCTGTCCCCTCTGCCCAGCCCTGTCCCCTCTGCCCAGCCCTGTCCCCTCTCCTGGACTGTCCCCCCTGCCCAGCCCTGTCCCCTCTCCTGGGCTGTCCCCTCTGCCCAGCCCTGTCCCCTCTGTCCAGCCCTGTCCCCTCTCCTGGGCTGTCCCCTCTGCCCAGCCCTGTCCCCTCTGTCCAGCCCTGTCCCCTCTCCTGGGCTGTCCCCTCTGCCCAGCCCTGTCCCCTCTGTCCTGCTGATAGCGGTGCCTGGCCTTGCAGCCTGCTGGGGGCTGCCCCGTGTCCTTGGTGCCATCAGGATGTGTTGTGTTATTGCTCCTGGAGGAGCTGCCAGCTGTGGGGAGTGCCCGGCTCACAGCACCTCCCTCGCCTCTGTCCAGCCCTGTCCCCTCTCCTGGGCTGTCCCCTCTGCTGGGCTGTCCCCTCTGCCCATCTCTGTCCTGTCTCTGCCCAGCTCTTTCCTCTCTCTGTCCCCTCTCCCAGCGCTGTCCCCTCTCTGTCCCCTCTCTCCCAGCGCTGTCCCCTCTCTGTCCCCTCTCTCCCAGCGCTGTCCCCTCTCTGTCCCCTCTCTCCCAGCGCTGTCCCCTCTCTGTCCCCTCTCTCCCAGCGCTGTCCCCTCTCTGTCCCCTCTCTCCCAGCGCTGTCCCCTCTCTGTCCCCTCTCTCCCAGCCGGTTCCCGGGATGGCAGTGGCGCTGGCGGTGGCTCTGGCGGTGGCTCTGGTGCCGCTGGCTGCCGAGGCGGGGAAGGACCCGCTGCTGAACATCTGCATGGATGCCAAACACCACAAGAGCCAGCCGGGCCCCGAGGGCAAGCTCTACGAGCAGGTAGGGCTGGGCTGGGCTGGGCTGGCACACCTGGGCTGGCACACTGGGCTGGCACACCCGGCCGGGTACCTGCTCCGAGCAGGTAGGGGCTGGCACACCCGGCTGGCACACCCGCCTGGCACACCTGCCTGGCACACCCAGTTGGCACACCTGGCTGGCACACCCGGCTGGCACACCCGGCTGGCACACCTGCCTGGCACACCCGGCTGGCACACCTGCCTGGCACACCTGGCACACCTGGCCGGGTACCTGCACACCGGGGCTGCTGGGGGCTCGGGCAGCCTCGCCCGGGGCTGGAGCCGGGCTGGCTCTGAGATCCGAGTGTGTGCTGCCTCCTTCAGCTGGTGGCCGGGTACGGGCAGGGGCACTGGGGGTCTGCCAGCTCAGTGCCACCCTCTTTATCCCCCCTGAGCTCGGTACCCCAGAGCACAGCAGGGAGAGGAGGAGGAGGAAGGGGAGGATGGGGAGGAAGGAAGGGGAGGAAGAGGAGGAAGGGAAGTAAGGGGAGGAGGGGGAAGAAGGGGAGGAAGGAGAGGATGTGGAGGGAGGATGGGGAGGAAGGAAGGGGAGGAAGAGGAGGAAGGGGAGGAAGGCTGTCCTCTGCTCCCTCAGTGTGGAACACCCTCCTTGCTCTGCCCCAGCCCCTCAGTGGAGGAAGGGGGTTTGTTTCTGTCCCTTGGGCTGGCACAATTGCTGCTCAGAGCTGATCTCCTGCTCCCCCAGCTCTGCCTTGCTGCAGAGCCCACTCCTGAGGCCGAAGTGACCAGAGTTTGCTGGAGAAGACAAAGTGCTGTGCTGGCTGTGGGCTGTGCCCCCGGAGCTGCTGCCTGTCCCCTCTGTGTTGCAGTGCTCCCCCTGGAAGGACAACGCCTGCTGCACGGCCAACACCAGCCTGGAGGCCCACAAGGACCAGTCCTACCTCTACAACTTCAACTGGAACCACTGCGGGGTGATGCCACCCAAGTGCAAGCGCCACTTCATCCAGGACACGTGCCTGTACGAGTGCTCACCCAACCTGGGGCCCTGGATCGAGCAGGTGGGCTCAGAGCAGGGAATCGTGGAGCTCTTTGGGTCGGGAGGGACATTAAAACTCGTCCTGTGCCACCCTGCCATGGCAGGGACACCTTCCCCTGTGCCAGGCTGCTCCAGCCCCAGTGTCCAGCCTGGCCTTGGGCACTGCCAGGGATCCAGGGGCAGCCCCAGCTGCTCTGGGCACCCTGTGCCAGGGCCTGCCACCCTGCCAGGGAAGGATTTCTCTTCAATACCTAGGCTGTCTCAGCTTTTCCCACAGGGTAGAAAGATTCCAATCACTTTTCGGGCCTCTGACTGATGGAAGAATAAGGAATTCTTCATGACCCATCCGTGCTGGGGCTGAGGCTCCTCTGGGACCAGCTGTGGCCCCCGGAGGGGCTGGGGGGAGCTGGGATGGGGCAGACCCTGCCCTTGACCCGCAGGGGCCCTGCCCCGCGTGAGCGGCGCCGTGTCCTGCAGGCCGACAGCAGCTGGCGTCGGGAGAGGATCCTGCACGTGCCCCTGTGCAGGGAGGACTGCGAGCAGTGGTGGCAGGACTGCAAGGACGCCCTCACCTGCAAGGAGAACTGGCACCAGGGCTGGAACTGGGCCACAGGTGGGTGGGCTCTGCGGGCCTTTCCTCACGGCCCGGGCAGGTCCCTGGCGGTGCCGCTGCTGCCAGGAGCCCTGTCCCCTCTCGGGGTGGCCGGGCAGCTGGCCGAGCCCCAGTGCCCGGCTCGGGTGTGGCCGTGGGCAGGTGAGCTGGCCCTGCCGGGGAAGGGCCGTGCTCTCACTGGGTGCGTGTCCCCAGGAACCAACCGCTGTCCCTGGGGCTCCGCGTGCAGGCCCTTCAGGCAGGTGTTCCCCCGGGCCCGGGACCTGTGCGAGAAGATCTGGTCCGGCTCCTTCAGCTACAGCCCCGAGCCGCGGGGCAGCGGCCGCTGCATCCAGATGTGGTTCGACCCTGCCCAGGGCAACCCCAACGTGGCCGTGGCCGAGTACTACGCGTGGAGGAGGAGATCCTCGCCGGCCCACACCGCGGCTCCGCAGAGCGACCGCGCCGCGCGCGCCCTGCCCCGCGCCCTGCTGCTGCTGCTGCTGGCCCTGGCCCTGCTGCTGCCCCCCGAGGGGCTGCGGCCCGGGGGGTCCCTCTGACCCCTCTGGAGGAACCGGCACAAGCAGCTCAGCCTGCCTGTCCTGGTGCTCAGCACCAGCTGTGTTGTTGGACCGTGGTAGCAGCTCCTGGCTGCTGACCAGAACAGGGATTTCCTTGGCTCTGCCCTGGGGGACAAGCCGTGAGTCTCTGCTCGGGTGTGGGAGCTGCTGCACATCTGTTCCCTCCTCTGGCCGTGGGCTGGCTGGCTGAGCTCTGGTGCCAGGCGCTTTGGGCTGCTGTGACTCCCTGAGCGGTGGCTGGGATAATAAAGTCTGGCTCTGGATCAGCCTTGTTGTCCTGATGTGGGATGATCCTGAGGAGGGGCAGTGTCCTGGGGTGCTGGTGGGTGTGGGGCCTGGAAATGGAGGAGTTGGCCTGGGGGGAGGAAGGATCATAAAATTATAAATGGTTTGGATTGGAAGAGATGTCAAATCTCATTTCTTTCCACTCTCGTGCCATGGCAGGGACACCTTCCCCTGTGCCAGGCTGCTCCAGCCCCAGTGTCCAGCCTGGCCTTGGGCACTGCCAGGGATCCAGGGGCAGCCCCAGCTGCTCTGGGAATTCCATCCCAGCCCCTGCCCACCCTGCCAGGGAACAATTCCTCATTGCCCAGATCCCATCCAGCCCTGCCCTCTGGCACTGGCAGCCATTCCCTGGCTCCTGTCCCTGCAGGCCTTGTCCCCAGTCCCTCTGCAGCTCTCCTGGAGCCCCTTCAGGCCCTGCCAGGGGCTCTGAGCTCTCCCTGGAGCTTCTCCTCTCCAGGTGAGCCCCCCAGCTCTCCCAGCCTGGCTCCAGCCCCGGGGCTCTCTGGGCTCTCTCAGCAGCTCCAGGGGCTGGCTGTGCCCCAGGGCCGGGGCAGAGCAGCAGAGCTGTCCCTGCTGTGTCCCTGCCAGGGGCTGTGGGCAGGACCCTCCCTGTGCCAGGCTGCAGCCCAGGTGAGCTGGCTCAGCCCTGCCCACACCTGCCCTGGCTCAGGTGAAGGTTCCCAGACCTGCAGGACCTGGGCAAGGCTTGCTGCTCTGCTTGTCTGGGGTTTTTCTTCCTGTGAGGCAGAAACTGCAGCAGAACTCCATCAGTGTCCTGCAGGGAATCACAGGGGGTGAAGAGCTGGTGCCCTGCCTGGAGGGAGAGGGGCCCTGCTGCTTCTGGGCTGGATAAAGCAGAAACCAGCCTGCTCCTCAAGCTCACAGCTCCACACCGAGTGAGGTGAAGGTGTGGCAGAGCAGGGGAAGGACCCCCAGGTGACACCACTGAGCCTTCCCTGAAGCTGCTGAGCTGGCACAGCCCACAGACACCTGGCTGCCACGCCAGGGCCTTCATCCTGGAAAAGCCCAGTCCCAGGTTTTTAACCTGGCACCTTCCACCACCCCCTTTTCCTCCTGGGGAAAGTGCCTCCTGGGGATGCCCCTCAAGGTCACTTCTCAAGGCTGGGCCAAAGAGATTTGCCCTGGTCTGGGCGAGGGGCATCAACCTCTGCTCCATAATGGGGTTTGCTGCCTTTAACAGAATTGCCTCAGTCTTGTTTCAGACTGGTATTGTAGCTACCTGTGCTGGGCAGTAAATAATGCTGATTGATCTCTTAGTCTATTCATTTTCATAAGGAATCATTTATTTATATAGATATCTTTATTTGGGTTCCCAGCCTCAGTCCTAGAGGATTAGGTCAGGTGCAGGCTCAGTCAGAGCTGTGCAAAGCTTTGCACAGAGCCATTGAGCAGCTCTGGGGCTGGGCTGGGACCCAGCCTCACCTCTGGGGAGCAGCTCAGGAGCCATGGGGCCCAGCTGGGGTGGGTGGTGGTTTGGGGGTCTCTGGGGAGTGTTTGGGGGTCCTTCTGCTGCTCAGGACTCAGTGGGAGGATCTCATGGCAAACTCTGTCTCCCACCCTGCCCGTGGGCAAGGCCAGGGCTGCCTGGGCCAGGCCAGGGCCAGGCTGCAGAGCTTTGTAGGACTTCAAATATTTTCAGGAGTTTTTAGATCAGAGCAGCTATTTCCAGAAGCTTTTGTGGCACGTTTTTATTTAAAATGCTGTAATGATGTAGCCTCTGCCACAGCTGACCAGTAATCCCTTGCCTTTACATGAAACAGAGAAGCACTTTCCCTCTCTCACTCAAATATGATGCATTTAATCGAATTGCCCTAAATACACTCTCTTGCCTCCAAAATTTGGAGGTGGAGCCCACAGCTGGCCAGGGCTTAGAAACGTTTCTAGCCCGTGTGGGGGTGAGGTTTGCCTGCCTGCCCAGGCAAACCCAAGCAGCTCCGGAGGCAGAGCTGCTGGGGCGGAGGGGATCTGCCCGGGGCAGCCCCTGGTGTCTGTCAGGGTGGGCTCTGCTCTGCTCTGCTCTGTGTCCAGCGGGTGCCCAGCTCCCTGTCCCTCAGAGGGCGCTGGGATCTGCTCCTGTGCCGAACCAAGGGCACGCTGTGCCTGCAGGGAGATCTGACCTGGTGCCTTCCAGCCGTGCTGGGTTCATCCTGCAAGGGGCTCTGGGATCAGCTCCAGAGAGGCTGCAGCCAGCTCCTCCTGAGGCGCTCCCAGCCCATCCCCAGGGCTCTCAGCATTCCTGGTTTTCACCCGCAAGAGTGGGCTGGTGCAGCTTGGCCAGGTGAATGTGCCCAGCTGGGGCAGGCGGTGCCCAAGGCAGGGGCTGGGGAGGGGCTGGGGCTGCTCTGGGAGGGGGCCAGGAGTGGGGTCAGAGGGACATGGCAGCACAGAGGGGAGGGGGTCCTGGGCAGGGCCAGCAGGGGCTGGGCTGGAGCACCAGGGGCGCAGAGCTGGGGAGGCACTGCAGGCACAGAGGCAGCACCTGGGAGGAAGAGGAAGATGAACTGCTTGGTCTCAGCCCTGTCCCAAAATCCCTTCTGCCCTGGGATATCCAACTTTTGTCCCTTCCCAAAGAGGAATATGCAGGAATGTTTTGTTTGCTTTTGTTTGTCTGGGGTTTGTAGCTGAAAGCACTGGACCTCAGCAAGGTGGGCTTGGGAATGCTGAGGTAGAGATATCTCCTTGTCCCTGGATCCCTGGCAGTGCCCCAGGCCAGGCTGGACACTGGGGCTGGAGCAGCCTGGCACAGGGGAAGGTGTCCCTGCCCTGGCAGGGTGGCACTGGGTGGGATTTAGGGTCCCTCCAAGCCCAACCACTCCAGAATTCTCACAGTGCACAAGGACAATGCCCAGGAGGTGACATTTCAGCAACCCATGGGGCTCATTAGAGATGGAATCAAAATAGCAATTTTTTTCCCAAACCCCACCAGTGCAATGACTAGGCAAGAAGGGCACCAGAAGGCCCCTGGCACAAATTCCCACCTTTGTGGTGATCCCTGGCATGAGAAGAAACCAGAAGTGATGATTTACAGAAGGAAATGGCACAAGCGTGGAAAGCACAGAGAAGGATGGGAAGGCAAGAAGTGATTTGCATTCAGCAAGAGGCAGATTAAAGTGCAAGCTGCTCTGCTATTCAAATGGTGGGGAAGCACGGGGAGTGATGGATGGTGTGGCCAGGCATGGCACTTACTTGGTTCTTTGTCTAAATCATTTTTCCTGAAGTAGTCTAACATCAGCAGCAAAGTAAGAAATCAGGCAGAATGGGAGAAACAATTAAAAGCTAATCAAGCAGATGGTTTAAAATTAGCAGGGCAGGGTGACAATTCCCACGGAGCACTTACAGGGGGCAGGGGCAGCCCAAGGGCTGCTGGCAGAGATCTTGGAGCGTGAACAGAAGATAAATGGGAATGAAAACCAGCGTGGAGTGAGGCAACAGGAGACGTGGAAATGGCAAAGAACACTGGGATTAACATTCAGTCCCTGGAGAGCTGTGAGTCAGAGAAGCCCAGTCCTCACCGAGCACGCGGCAGCAGCGACCGCGGATTCTCAGGAGCAAACTGTGACAAAGTGCTGCAACTTCTCCTGCAGCGGGGCACAGCCAGGGCTGGGGCTGGGACACCCCTGGGCACGGCTGGGCACGGCTGGGACACACCTGGGCACGGCTGGGCACGGCTGGGACACACCTGGGCACGGCTGGGCACGGCTGGGACACCCCTGGGGCACAGCTGGGGCACCCCTGGGCACGCTGGGCATGGCTGGGACACCCCTGGGCATGGCTGGGCACACACCTGGGCACGGTTGGGCACGGCTGGGGCACACCTGGGCATGGCTGGGCATGGCTGGGACACCCCTGGGCACAGCTGGGCACGGCTGGGACCCACCTGGGCACGCTGGGCAGGGCTGGGACACACCTGGGGCACAGCTGGGACACCCCTGGGCACGCTGGGCATGGCTGGGCACAGCTGGGACACACCTGAGGCACATGTGGGGCACACCTGGGCACGGCTGGGGCACACCTGGGCATGGCTGGGCATGGCTGGGACACCCCTGGGCATGGTTGAGACACACCTGGGGCACAGCTGGGGCACCCCTGGGCACGCTGGGCATGGCTGGGACACCCCTGGGCATGGCTGGGCACACACCTGGGCACGGTTGGGCACGGCTGGGGCACACCTGGGCATGGCTGGGCATGGCTGGGACACCCCTGGGCACAGCTGGGCACGGCTGGGGCACACCTGGGCACGCTGGGCAGGGCTGGGGCACACCTGGGGCCCAGCCGG
>NW_024523756.1:312801-392097 GCF_017590135.1 Pyrgilauda ruficollis
ACCAGCTGGGACATGGCTGCAGTCACAGGTGGGACACACCTGGGGCCGGCTGGGACACAGCTGGGACACACCTGGGCACCCCTGGGATACTCTGGGACACTCCTGGGCATGGCTGGGACACACCTGGGACCGGCTGGGACACAGCTGGGAGACACCTGGGCACCCCTGGGCACGGCTGGGCATGGCTGGGACACGGCTCCCACAGCACCTTCAGGAACAGGAGAGCAGAGAGGGACCCGAATGAAGCTCCCACAAAAGGGAGGACAAGCGTCGTGTGAAGAACGGAGTCACCAGTCGTTCACTGCCCAGGATGCAGGGCTGCTCTGCTCCCTGCAGTTGGTCACTGCTCTCATCAGGAGCCGTTTTTGGGCTGTGAATGCTGCTGCTGTCACATGCTGGGGACAGAGACCTGATCTTCCCCAGGGATCTGCCCTTTAATCCATGTGTTCTGTGGGAATGCAGCAGGCTCGGTGTTTATTGCACTGCTCACAGGCTCTGGTGTACCTCCGGCCTCCCAGGTGCAGGCACCTTCCATGAGGGAGCACAAAGACCCGTTAGCAGCAAAATAATTAAAATTCCGCAGGATGTGAAGCACAAGGGCTGATGCAGGAACGTGCCCCTTGCTGACTGAGTGACCAAATTATCCTTTGTCTCCTTAAAAAGGCAAAAAGCCCAGAAGTTTCTCTCCTCAATTTGGTGAAAAGACATCTCCAAGGATCTGAGAGACTTCACCTCAGACATGGGGCTGCCCACTGGACAGAGGCCAAGAGCTCCCATCTATGTCATTCACTAGAAAAACAAGAGAACAAAGACAATAATCGCTTTTGTGAGGTGTTTTAGCAGCAGCAAGAACCTCTCACCCCTGGCTCGGTTTTTCTCCGTAAGAGCTTTGTTATTTTGACTCTTATTGAAACTTCTTCTGTCTCCAACAGCGCCTCAGAAGCCATCCTGCTGGTTTTATGCCACTGAGGTCGCTGGGCTATCTCGGGTGTGATGGAAGCTCCTCAGCCCTGGCTCCAGGAGAAGCCCATCAGGCTTTTATGGAAACCCACAAGGGTTTGTGGAGGTGCCACCAGGAGGGTGAGAGCAGGTTTGCTGAACACCCTCCTGGCTTGGTTTGGGTGAGCTGCTGTCCTTCAGCGGGGCAGGTGGACTGCAGAACCTCTCAGTGCTCCCTGTATTCTTGCTTTGCATGCTTCCATCAGAAACCTCACGTGAGGTGTTTGTTTCCCAGCCCTGCCCTGCACGTCTCACTCGCTGTTTGTGCATTTTGAGGTTCCTGATGCACAGGAAGGGAGCGTCTCCTCCTGCTGACGGGCTGATCTTCACCACCAGTGACAGGGGGTCTGGAAACACAGAATCCCAGCAGGCTGGGGCTGGAAGAGACCTTAAAGATCATCTTGTTCCACCCCCTGCCATGGGCAGGGACCCCTTCCACCAGAAGTGGGTGTTAATTCAGTGATAACAAAGAGCTGGGGCTTGGTGAGGAGCCACCAACCCCTCCTGCATTCTCATCAGCAAATCCCGTGGGCTGGCTGGATTTCTCAGCTTTAAAAAAAATAAATGCTTACCTAAAGCTGAGGGGGAGGTGTGTTTGTTTTCCTTGAGCATCCTGGGATTAAGCCAGACTTTGCTCTCTGTGAGTCTCATCCAGACTTACTCTGGGGACCTGACTTGGAGCAAAGGTGTCACTGCAGGAGTGCTGAGTGTTATTGGAGAGTCAGCCTGTGAGGAGGGGCTGAGGGAGCTGGGAAGGGGCTGGAGGATTCCTGAGGGAGCGTGGATTTTCCCTTCAGAACTCTCCATGCAGACAGGGTTTCTCCTTCTGACTCCCCTGTGGGGCCACAAGGATCCCTAAAAACATAACTGATCAGAGGGGGAGCAAAGTGTGACCAGAGGCTGTTTTTTCATCAGCACATTTTGTAGAAAGAAGGTTCTTCTGCAAGATTTATCTCCCAGCTCCAGCCTTTGGGCTAATGAAAGAAATTATCTCTCTTGAAAAATAAAAATACAAAAGGCAGGGTCAGGCATCTGATAAAATCCCAGTTTTCAGAAAAATGCAACATTAATTGTGGTTGTTTGCTGGAGGGAAAAGTGGCCCAGCATTGAAATGATTCGCTTTTCCAATGTTTATCCAGAACCATTTTCTAACCCTGAATCCATGGCTCCCCACAGCAAAACCACGTCCCTCTGATGAGTGAGGATGAAATAATTACTGCCCTGCTCCCAGGGTGAGTCACCTTGATCCGAAGGCTCTCTGCAGAAGTCAGCGATGAATGTCACCCCAAGGCTTTCATTCCCAGAATTTTGCTATTATGAGATAAGCTGGATAATAAAAATAACCCCCACAGCGCTGACCACTGGGCACAGAGCATCCTTCACCTGGCTGTGGTTGCAGCTGAAAGGAGGAGCAAAAAGCAGCAGCTCAGCAGTGGAAGTGCCAGAAGCAGGGTTTTTACACCCAAGGAGTGCCTCAGAGACCTCTCCCTGCCCTTGGCCGAGACCTTCCTGTCCATCACTCGCTGTTTTCTGCCTGATCTCTGCCCAGCCCAGCTCCTGTGCTGGCAGGCTCGCCCTGCAGCAGGGAGCTCTGCCCTGGCTCTGCTGGAGCTGGCTCACACCTGACTGTCCCCAGACAAACGCCTGGCACCCCTTTCTGCAGGGCACAAACACCCCCTGGCACCTCCCCATCCCACTTGTGCCACAGAACAATCTAGAAGGGAGAGAATTTCGAGGAAGAGTCAAGGTCTTGGTTTCCGAAATGGGAGGGGTTAGAGAGAAAAGCCTGGAGCAATGGATGGGTCCTGTTTGGAGATCTGTTTTTTCCTTCCTGCCAGCTGCCATCTGGGATTTTCCTGAAGGAAGCCAGGGGCAGTCGAAGGCGTTCCCCTGCCCCTGGTGGGTGGAACTGGGTCAGAGAATCCAGAATATCCTGAGCTGGAAGGATCACCCAGGATCACCCACGGGGATCACTGATGAGACCCCCCAAGCCCACCCTGGGCATCCCTGGCAGCGCTGGCCAAAGGCTCCTGGAGCTCTGGCAGCCTCGGGGCCGTGCCCATTCCCTGGGCAGCCTGGGCAGTGCCAGCAGCCTCTGGGGAAGAGCCTTTCCCTTCCAGCTGAGGATCCTCAAGGTCCCTTCCCACCCAAACCATGTCATGGCTCTGCGGTTCTTGGGCAGATCTCTGCAGGTGCCAGGGACCCCGAGGAGGCTCAGCCCCATCCGGGCACTCCTGCATGCTGACACCCCGGGCAGGGGCAGGGGGTGGCACTGTGCCCGGGTGAGATGGGAACAGACACCGGCTCCTGCTCCACTCGGGGCCCTGAGTGTCACAGCAGTGCCATGGTGACACCGGGGCTGCGAGGAGGGAGCGCTGCAGGCGTGTGGCCAGCACAGGGGGGTGGCACAGGGGGGTGGGGTGAGGTGTCCCAGGTGAGGTGTCCCAGGTGGAGCTGTCCCAGATGAGGCTGCACAGCTGATGCCCAGCACGGGTGAGGCCCAGCAGCCTCCAGGCAGCAGTCAGGGCAGTGCCAGCGGGGCTGGGGCCAGGCAGGGTGTCCCTGGGCAGGTGGCAGTGCTGTCACACTGTGTGCCACCCGCCGTGCACCTGAACCGTCAGCCCCCCTCCATCTGTCACAAAGGCACGTGAGCCAAGGGCAGGAGGGCTCGGGGGACACAAATGTGACTTTTTCATCCAGGTTCAGTGGTAAGGCTCGCTCCTTCCTCCGCACAGGGTGAGATGTTTCGTGCTGAACCCAAAGCCTCCCCTTGCTCCCAGCACTGCGAACCCCAGAGCCCAGCAGCCACTTCATTCCTGTTGTGTTTGGCTCCAGCAGCTCCCTGGCTCCTCGGCAGAGCTCAGAACCAGCCCCCAGCAGGATTTCCCCGGGGTGGTTTTGCTTTCCACCCTGCTTCCAGCACCATCAGAGTCCCGGGGGGAGTCAAAAAGCGCTTTGCTCCCGAGCCCAGGCCAGCACCCACAGGTGTGTGCTCTGCACTGGTGATGGTCACCCACAGGAAGAAGTCAGTGGGAACATCAGAACGTGCTGAACCTCCAGATTCAGGGTGTAGACTGCAGCTGACTGATGGTTTGGCAGATGATTTGGAGATAAACAAACTTCATTGGAAGTTCAGTGGATGTCAACGGGCAGAGGGAGCACACAGGAGGATGTCCAGTCTGGAAAGGCTCCTGGCATATCCCAAAGGTGGTTTCTGCCCATTTCCCTGCCAGGCAGGGAGCTAAAGGCTACTGCAGAACAATATCAGAAGTGTCTTTTTGGAGATCCAGGCTTAGTGCAGGAAGGCAATGCTCAAAGAAGTATTTCAGGAAGAGTTAGGTAGGCATTTTAATCATTCTCAGTGATTTCTCCCTGATCTGAATGGTGTCCACACCAGAAATGGGTTTGTGCAGGTTGGCCAGGTAAAGGTCCAGGAACTTGGTGCCCAAAGTGAGGGGTCAGAGAGGAGAGAGCAGCTGCTGAGCAGGAGGGGACTGGGGTGTGGGGTCAGTGAAGGCTTGAGGTCAGAGATGGTTTGGGGTCAGCCATGGTTTGGGGTCAGCCATGGTTTGGGGTCAGCCATGGTTTGGGGTCAGCCATGGTCATCTGCCCCCCCTCTGTCCCCAGCACCCTGTCCCACTGCTGAGCCTCTCCTGAGGTTCCTCTGTGGGCTCTGCAGGGTCCAACAGGACTCAGAAGTCCTGAGTGCTCAGCTCCTCACATCCTGCTCTGTCTCAGCCCCAAGGCCAGGCTGCTCCTCTCCGAGCTGGGGTTCCCTAATGTCCCGTCGGTGCTGGCTGCAGTGTCAGCCTTTGCTCCTGCACCAGGGCTGTGCTGCAGCCCTCACTGTCCTTTCCTTTAACCACAAAAGTCTCGGTCTGAAAGCTCCATGGATCAGGTGCTCTCACCTTGTCCTCTTGGGGAGTAGAAGGATTTTGGGAGCAGGCAACAAACACAGCCAAGAAGTGTGAAATAATTTCCAGAACGGGGAGTCTCCAGCCTGGAAGAGGAGTGGCTGGAGGGTGGAGAAGAGCTCTGTGGTGTCCTGGGGGCTGGAGGTCACTCAGCTCTAGGTGCTTGCTCTCCCTTAGTGCAAGAACTAAGCTGCATTAAATAAAATAGCAGGTGGCAAATTTAAAACCAGTTACGGGAGGCATTTTTCCCTCAGCAGGATTAATCTTTGGAACATTTTGTCAGAGCAAACTGCAAACACCAAAATCTGCAGAGGCTTTACCAAGTGGTGGGAGAAATCCGCAGGAAAAACAAATCCATGAAAGAATATCCCCACAAAACAGATCTCCTGGCTCAGGAAGCCCCAGAGGCCCAGACGGATGGAGGCTGGCAGGGCAGTGGTCCCCCTGTGCTCTCCAGCTGCTTTTTCCTGCCTGAGCACTGCCCAGGGCACAGCACAGCCAGCAAAGGGAGCACAGGGGGCTCTTCACCTCCAGGGAGACCCCAGCTGCCATCCCAGAGCCAGGACAGACAGAGGGGCTGCCTGGAGGGACCCCAGCCCATGGAGCACCCCTGGTGTGAGGTGACAGGAGACGGGAGCCCATGGGCCAGGAGGGGGGGATTCCTTCAGCACCATCTCCACCCAGCCATGGTGAAACCGCCCCTGAGCTGCAGCATCCCCCCTGACAGGAGGAATTCTGCCTCAGAAGCTGCTGGTCCGTGGTGGTCCCGGTGCCAGAAGGTACCCAGGCGCTGGGAAGATTAATTCAAAATGCTGCTTATGAGATCTGGCAGCCTAAAAAATGAGAGGGCAGTAAAGATAACCTGATGGGAACCCCAAGCTGTGCTGGGATGCAGCTCTGAGGAATCAAACCCAGGCTGTGCCGGGATGCAGCTCCTGGGGAATCAAACCCAGGCTGTGCTGGGATGCAGCTCTGAGGAATCAAACCCAGGCTGTGCCGGGATGCAGCTCCTGGGGAATCAAACCCAGGCTGTGCTGGGATGCAGCTCTGAGGAATCAAACCCAGGCTGTGCCGGGATGCAGCTCCTGGGGAATCAAACCCAGGCTGTGCTGGGATGCAGCTCTGAGGAATCAAACCCAGGCTGTGCCGGGATGCAGCTCCTGGGGAATCAAACCCAGGCTGTGCTGGGATGCAGCTCTGAGGAATCAAACCCAGGCTGTGCCGGGATGCAGCTCCTGGGGAATCAAACCCAGGCTGTGCTGGGATGCAGCTCTGAGGAATCAAACCCAGGCTGTGCCGGGATGCAGCTCCTGGGGAATCAAACCCAGGCTGTGCTGGGATGCAGCTCTGAGGAATCAAACCCAGGCTGTGCCGGGATGCAGCTCCTGGGGAATCAAACCCAGGCTGTGCTGGGATGCAGCTCTGAGGAATCTCAGGATCAGGGGCTCCTTAAGGCTGGGAATGATCTCTGCAGGAATCGAGCCCAACCATCACCGCAGGTCTGCCACCATGGTCACCACCGTGTGTCCCCAGGTGCCACATCCACGTGGATTTTTGAACACTTCCAGGGACATTACTCCACCCGTGTGCTGGGCAGCTGTGCCAGGGCTGGACAACCCTTTCCATGAAGAAATTCCAGCCTTGTAGCTGATCAGAGCAGTTCTACACACATGCCTCAGCTGGCCACGGCACATTAATGTGCTCCAAATGCCACAAAGCACCCAGAACAGTGACAGTGACAGGGACAGTGACAGTGACAGGGACAGCCAGAGCTGACAGGGACAGCCGTGCCCACAGCAGGTTCAGCCCTGAGAGCATCACCCAGCTGCAGCCCCTTCACCCACAGAGCCTGAGCCAGCCCCCAGCACAGCCCCTGAGCACAGATTTCACTGCCTGCTTGTGTCTCACCCAGCCACACTCAGCCTCAGCCGGGCAGAATTTGGGACATTCCCAGAGCAGCAGGGCAGAGACCACAGAGATCCCACCTGGGACATTCCCAGAGCACCAGGGCAGTGCCAGGAGGTTTTGTCACCCGGGGGGCACTGGCAGAGCCTGATGTCACTGCTGAGAGGTTTTGCTGATGGGACTCAAGGGCAAAGCATGGAAAGGGGTTTAGTCCCTGCTCTCTGTTCTAATTAAAGTGTTAATTCATGAGGGGTTTGTTCCTGGGTACAGGAGAGTTGCAGAATATCAGATCTGCAGGGGATCACTGTGATCTGTGTCACATTTCCAGGGAATTTCGTGACCCTTTACCCACCAGACCCCTGCAGTGGGCTTCAGGCAGGGCAGAAGAACTTCTGTCCTCAGCTTCAGGCCCACAAAAGACAAAGAATTTGCCATCTGTCTTTTTTTTTTTTTTTTTATTTTTGCAAAGCAGCAGTGCCTCATTCACCCCATTTCTGTGTAACTGCAGGATGTCAGGCTTGGGGGTGCTGCTGGGAGCCACCACACAGGACTGGGGACAAGTTTTGGATCAGTTCAGCTTTTCTTTTAACTCTCACAGTGTCTACACTAAGTCAGGTCTCTCCCTGGACTTTCTTTCTCTCTGCTGCTATCTTAGGTGAAATTTGCATTCTTCTTTTATCATAGTCTTGTTTCATTTTTATTTTATTTTCAATTTTTTGCAATTTTGTCTCAAGACCTTATTCAATCCTTATCTATCAGATGAACAGTTGTAAATTCTTTGGATCAGAACTTTTACTGGGGACACGCTCCAGCCCTGCCCGTGCCCAGGATCGCCCCTGCCCAGCTCTCTGGGGCAGGCTGCTCGGCAGGGACGGGCTGTGCTGAGCCAGACACCAGCTGAATTTAAAGGGTTTATTGGGGGGCACGGTGCTGTTGGCTGGACTCCCCACAGCCCCAGGAAATCCCTCCTTCCTGCTTCCCTAAGGAGCACGCTCACCACGGGCACACATCCCCAGGACAAACAGTTTGCTGTTCCAAACTGATGCCCAGGAGATTTTTAAGCAATCAGCCAGCTCTGACACACACACACACACAGAGTTTATGGCACTGGGTGGCAGTCTGCATGTATTGAGCCCAACCATCACTGCAGCTCTGCCACCACGGTCACCACCGTGTGTCCCCAGGTGCCACATCCACGTGCTGGGTGGCACAGGGCAGAGCTGCAGTGCAGATTAAACCAGAGGGAGGGTTTGTAGAGTCAGAGAGTGGCTGGGGTGGGAAGGGGCTGTGGAGATCCCCTCTGACCTAATGCTGCTCAAACAAACACTGGGAACCCAAGCAAAACTTAGGCGTGTTTCTTACCTCAGAGCTCTACAGAATCAGTGATTCCTGGCCAAAAGAAAGGCACTGTTTTGCAGGGAAACGGTGAAATGCTGTCAGTGTGCTGGGTTTCAGAGCTGCAGCACCAGCCTCCTCCTCCCTGGCAGCTTCCCTGACTGTGCTGCAGCCTTTGCACAGAAATCTCTCAGGGTCAAGAGCCAACTGAAACTGGACAGGTTTTGGACCTGAGACAGCTGGTTTGTGTTTAAATCTGGAATATGTAACAGGAGAAGGAACCTCTCTCTGCTGCCTTGCTTTGCACTCAGCACTGTCTCATTTCCAAGGCACTTTTTGGTCACGGTGGTCCCCACCGTGGACACGACTGCACCAGCAATTCCCCTGCCTTTAACCCTTTTATTTTGGGGGTGAAGGTGAGGCACATCACGACCAGTGATCCCTGCACTGAGCCGGAGGGGTGAACCTGCTGAGGTCTCAGATTGCAACTGAAGGTCCAGAAAATGAGACTTTTACCATTAAAAAAATAAAATTAATCCATTTAGCTTCTAAAATGATGCTTGATCCACCTTAGGCAAATCACTTAACTCATTTTTGCTGCTCAGAATGAGAATAAATACCACTCAAAGTGGGAATATACTGCCTCTGTCCCTCTGCCTTCCCAAACTGGCAGGCCTGGGCACTCTGCAAAGCCTCTGGGTGTCCTGTTGGGTCTCTGTGCCTGAATTCTGACTGGAACATTAAGCTGCTGCCATTGAACGAGTGATAAATGGATAACAAATTAAATACACCTTGCTGTAGAGAAGACAATGTGTTGCCCCTGGAAGTGGCCCTGGCTGAAGGCCTCGGAGGCAGAGTCAGCCCGCTGGCTCTCAGCAGCCCGGGTCATCCTTCCCCTTGCCACTTCTCCACAAAACAGCAACGCCGCGTGCAACCTAAAGCAACAAGAAATGAAGTCAAGCTACTGAAAGAAAATTCTTGTGTTCCACCTCAGAATGGCATTAGATTTTTTTTTTTTTTGGCTATTTTTAGAGAGAGTAACTTGCTCAGTCACATGGCTCACTGCGCCAGAGCTGCAGCTCTGCTCTGGGGGACGTGGCTCTGCTGTCTCCAGCTGCTGTTCCAAACTGATGCCCAGGAGATTTTTAAGCTCCGGGAAAGCAGCTACTCTGCAGCAAGAGCGTTTTTAGGATTTGATAACAACAGTTTGTTTCAATGCCACTCTGTGATTCTTCTGAGAATGATTTTTCACTGACATGTTTACTCAAAGTAAGGTCAAATGGTGCAGTTAAGGAGTTAACTCACCCCATGAGTGCTGAAGTGCAACACTTGGTTTTATTTCTGTACTACTCCACTTAGAGATTTTTCAATACTATGAATTTTAATGAGGAATAACTCTGAGATGAATTTCATTATACGTGTGTCATTCAGAAGAACACATTCATTGCATGTCTTTCCACCTGAGTCCAGATTTATTGTCACACCACAGTGGAATTCCACCTACCTCCTTCTCCTTGTAAGGGTTTCACATGGGAACTTCCAGCTGAAAATGAGGGAAAACCCTTTTGCTGCGTGGGTGCTGGAGCACTGGAGCAGCTCCAGGAGGTTGGGGATCTCCTTCTCTGGAGATGGCCAAAGCCCACCTGGCTGCGATCCTGTTAACCTGCTCTGCGTGAGCAGCAGGCTCAGGTGAGTGATCTCTGGAGGTGCCCTTGCTCCTCCGTGGGTCTGGGATTTCCCAGAGGTGACCTGCCTGGGCAGTTCATTCCTTTGATCGCTCTCCTTCCACTGCCAATCCGCGATCCCGATTTTTATCTTGCATTTGGCACAAACCTGGGGACAGTGGTGTCAGGTGTTCTGCATTTGCCTGGGGTGGCAGACTCGGGGTGTTGCCTGAAAGAGCTGGAAGAGAATTTGGGGTGTGGAGCTGGGGTCCCATCCAGGCGCCCACCACGCTCCCCCTTGTGCGGGCAGGCGGCTCTTGGGATGCAGGAACACCTTCACAGCCCCGTCCCTGATCTGCCACGTCCTGACCCCACGGGGTTCAGCTTGGGGGGAACAGCACCTGCAGGCTGGCCAGCGGGATGTGTGCCTGGGGATGTGTGCCTGGGGATGTGTGCCTGGGGATGTTGCCTGCGGGGAGGCGGCAGCCGAAGCGCCGCGTCAGTGCCATGAAGGTGGGGAGGTGGTGGGCACAGAGCAGCAGCACAGAGACGTGAGAGCTGCAGGTGTGTGAGAGCCGCAGGTGTGCAAGCTGCAGGTGTGTGAGTCACAGGTGTGCGAGCTGCAGGCGTGCAAGAGGCAGGTGTGTGGGCCACAGGTGTGAGAGCTGCAGGTGTGCAAGATGCAAATGTGCGAGTGAGCCACAGGTGTGCGAGCTGCAGGCGTGCAAGAGGCAGGTGTGTGGGCCACAGGTGTGAGAGCTGCAGGTGTGCAAGATGCAAATGTGCGAGCTGCAGGTGTGTGCGAGCTGCAGGTGTGTGAGAGCTGCAGATGTGAGAGCAGCAGATGTGCAAGCTGCAGGTGTGCGAGCTGCAGGTGTGCAAACCGTAGGTGTGCGAGCTGCAGGTGTGAGAGCTGCAGGTGTGCGAGCTGCAGGTGTGAGCTGCAGGTGTGTGAGCCGCAGGTATGCGAGCTGCAGGTGTGCAAACCGTAGGTGTGCGAGCTGCAGGTGTGCAGGGCCTTGCGGCGGGCGGAGCGCCACGGCAGCCTCTGCAGCAGCAGCAGGATGAAGGCGTGGGCCGCGGCGATGAGGGCCAGGTGCAGCAGGGCCAGCGGGAGGGCACGGCCAGGCGCGACACGCCGATGTGCTCGCAGGAGGTGCGCGGTGAGCCCGCAGAACGGCAGCCGCCGCAGCAGGAATGCAGGGAGGATGGGGCAGAAGCGCCTCAGCACAGCTGCCAGCCCCGTTTTGGCCACGAAGCGGTCGAAGGCCGTGGCCAGCAGGATCTTGGACAGGCTGGTGAAGTGCAGGAAGAGCATCTGGGACAGGCAGGCACGGAAGGAAATCTCCCTGGCTCGGAACCAGAAGAGAGCAGCGTCTTGGGCACTGCCATGGGGGAGAGCGTGAGGTCGGCGACAGCCAGCATGGTGTCCTGGATTGGGGCAAATCTGGGAGAAAACCTCCAAAGGGGGCTCCCCAGAAAGCAAACCCACACGGCCCCTTTCCCTCACCGGTTCGGGGAGGATTCCTCAGAGAGAAGTGGAAAGAACCTGTTTATTTAACAAGCACAACACCCCCAGCACACAAAATGAACAATACCAGATGGCAACGCTTTCACCGATCGGAAAAGGATGACAAATTCAGAAAGTCTCTCCTGGCAGTGGTCGCTCTGTTGTCGCTCCCTCCGGCGCTGGGGATGGCTGCTGCAGCCACAAGATGTAAACTCTTGGTGTTTCCCAGGTCCCAGTCCGGAGCAGGTCTGAATGGTTCCACAAAGGGAAAGGAAAAACAGTCCAGGGGAAAATCTGGACTGCTTAGCTAAACTAACTAATGAGCAGAAGCAAGAAGCAAAAGCAAAGCAGGAGCGAAGCAGGAGCAAGAGCAAAGCAAAGCAGCAAAAAGGAAAGCAAAAGCAAAAGCCGCACCATGAACTGCCCCGTCTCTGTCCCGCCAGCCGTGGGGGAGCAAGCTGATAACAAACCAAAACTAACCTTGCTCTCACAGCCAGTCTTGAAGGCACAGAACATAACATCCAGCACCAACAGAACACACGGGATTGGGATACAAGCATCAGAACCTCACCCAGGACACGTGGCCAGGAGCAGGAACGGGCTGGCGCAGATGGGGAGCAGCAGCAGCAGCAGCACCCCGATGCCCCGCAGCGCTGCCGTGCAGCAGAACGGGACGGAGATCCCCACGTGCAGCTGCTCCGTGCCCGGGATCCCCGCCAGGATGAACGTGCCTGGGCTCAGGCTGCTCACGTTGGGCATGTGCACCTGAAAGCAAAGGCAGGAGATAGATACTGCAGGAGGAGATTTGGGCAGGAGATACTGCAGAAGGAGATTTGGGGTGCTTGAGCTGCTCCAGCAGCACCGAGTGCCTCGTGTCACTGCTCTGCCCTGCAGAGAGCCCCAGCCAGGGGTACAAGCCCAGGGTACAAACCCCGTGGTCTGCACGGTGCTGCAGCTGTCCCTGCACCCTGCTCGTGTGGGAACCAGCGTCCTGATCTCCTCCTCACTTGGTCTTAACACAACAGTTACACATTTTTCTTCCGAGTGCTTCCACTTCAAGCCGTGACTGGGACAGAACCAGCTCCTGCTGCAGGAAGACTGGGATATTTCTGGGATATTTCTGGGATATTTCTGTGCTCTCTGAGTCCAGAGCAGAAGGAAGAAGTCGGGCAATGACAGAGGAATGGTCAGGAGTTTTCAGGGATGAGCAAGATGCTGTCAGGCACCGAGAGTGGGGAGTTCTGGGGCCCCTGGGCTCAGCTAGGATAGACAACAAAATTAACTCCAGGTTTGGAGTTGGCTGCCCATGCTCCTTATCTCCAAACTTCTCTTTCCCTCCCCTTTTAGCTCTGAGACCCAGTTCGGTTTGCTTCACAGCATTTTCCAGAGAAAATCTAGCAGAACTCAAATTTAACCAGGCAGTTGGAAGGACCTTTGTGTGAGAGGAGAAAAACCTGAGGGAGATGGAACCCTCCCTCCAGCCAGAGGAAGGGAGGGGCTGCTGCCCTAGAGAGCCCTGAAGAGCCCCAGAGGCCGAATCAGACCCAGTCACACAAATTAAGGTGGGATGTGACTGTTTTCAGCAACTCCTGCATTAACAGGAGTTTAACACTCAGGTCTTAAATCTCAAAACTCAAACCATAAGGAATTATCCATAAGGCAGGAGGAAATGGGGTAAGTGCTGAAAAACTGTGATGTTGTTGCACACCAAAATATTGACTCTGTGTGTGAAAAACCAACTGTATCTTCAACAACAGAGTGTTCACACTCAATTTCATGTCTAAAATATCCTGAACCAAGACAGTGTCCAGGGAGACACAATATGGCAGTGGGTCAGCTTTAAAAATAAAATTAATAAAAATCATACCTGATTCAATAATATTTAATAATAATAATAATAGTGACGATTATAAGAACTGTTATATAATAAAAACTACTATTATCTAATAATAACAAATTTTGTAATTTTTAAAAGCAGTTCAGTATAAATATTGCACCAAACAAAACCAGATGTGAGGTGTTAACAGAAAAGATATTCCTAGTGCTGGGAGCTGGCAGCTGTGCTGCCATGCCAACAGCTCAGCCTCTGTGGCAAAATGCAAACATTAAACTGCAAATAAACAGGGATGCAGTGGGAATCTCAGTGCAGCCAGGAGCTCTGCACCAAAGGAGTCCCTCAGCTTTAGATCCCTTCTTCCAAATCCATCGGAGCCCTTCCTCCGCGATGTTCCAGGTCCTCCCCCCACGATCCGTCCTCATATAAAACTCTATAATTACACTTTCCAAGGCAGCTCTAAGGATGCGGCTCGCACAGCTCTGCCCAAGCGGCCCCTTGGCTTCTTCTTCCCCAAAACCTTTAACTTTAAACACGACCTCCATCTGCCCGGGGTGCTCGGGGGGCTCTGCGGATCGTTGCGGGAGCGTTTGGGGGACCGAGAGGGGCTGGAGACCCCCGGCCGGGGGGCGGTCAGGGACGGGGGTCCCGCGGATCCCGGGGTGTACCCGAGAATTCCAGGGGTTCCCGGGAATCCCGGGGGTTCCCTCGGATCCCGGGGTGTACCCGAGAATTCCAGGGGTTCCCGCGGCTCCCGGGGTGTACCCACGGATCCCGGGGGCTTCACACGGCTCCCGGGGGTTCCAGCGGATCCCGGGGGTTCCCGCGGCTCCCGGGATGTACCCGAGAATTCCAGGGGTTCCCGCGGCTCCCGGGGTGTACCCACGGATCCCGGGGTGTTTACACGGATCCCGGGGGTTCCAGCGGATCCCGGCTCTCCCCGGGACGGAATCAAACCGCCGGCGAGTTTCTCTTGCCCGGGGGCGCGTCCGCGGCTCCGGCGGGGGCTGCGGGCGGTGCTGGGGCGGTGGTCCAGCCCAGCGGCCCCGAGCATCGCCCCCCGAGCATCGCCCCCCGAGCATCGCCCCCCGAGCATCGCCCTGTGCCGCTGCCGCCGCCCGGCCCGGCCCGCCCGGCTGCCGGGGTCGCCGTGTCCGTGTGCCCGTGGCGGCTGCTCCCAGTGCTCTTCCCCTGCTCACCGTAACGGGGAATTTGGGGGCTCTGCGCCAGCCCAAGATCAGAACCCCCGAGCCCCAGCGCGAACAGCTCCGCGGCTCCCGGCCGGGGACGGAGGAGCTGCGGTCCCTCCGCGGGGTGCCAGCGCCTGGGGACGCTCCCGTCCCGCTCCGCAGCGCCGGCTGCCCCGGGGCGAATCCCCGGAGCTGCCCCGGAGCCTCCCGGTTCCTCCTGATGCCTTCCCGATGCCTCCCGGTGTCCCTCCGGTGTCTCCCGGTGCCTCCCCGGTGTCTCCCCGACGCCTCCCAGTGTCTCCCCGGTGTCTCCTGGTGCCTTCCCGGTGCCTCCCGGTGTCTCCCAGTGTCTCCCGGTGTCCCCTCGGTGCCTCCCGGAGCCTCCCGGTGCCTCTCGGTTCCTCCCGATGTCTCCCCGGTTCCTCCCGGTGCCTCCCCGGTGTCTCCCGGTGCCTCCCGGTGTCCCCCCGGTTCCTCCCGGTGTCCCCCCAGTTCCTCCCGGTTCCTCCCGGTGCCTCCCGGTGTCTCCCGGTGCCTCCCTGCCCCCGGCCCCACCTGCCCCGCACACCAGGAGCTGCCGCTCGCCGCGGGCTCTGCGGCTCCGTGTCCCCCCCGCCCTCGGGACCCCCGGGGGATGGCGAACACAGCCGGGCTCTGGGGAGCGGGCCGGGGGGGATGCTGCAGCCCGGCCCGGCACGGGAACAGCAATCCCTGAATTGAACAATTATTGTTTGCAGATCGCTCTCGGTGCTCTGTTGGTGAAAGGAATTTGGAAGTTCCCCCGTGGGAGTGCGGCAGGAGGTCTGGGGGCTCGGCTGCTCCCGGGATGGACGGGAGGAAGAGTCCGGGGCTGGGGATTCCTCCGGGGCTGTGGGGTGGCACCATCAGCAGAACAAATATTTACCCAGCTGAGAAAAAGGGTGTTTGTTTCAAAAGAAAGCCAAAAGGAGGCAAAAGTGTCCCAGCAGCCCATTTCTCGTTTGTGTGCTGCCTGGAAAGAAGTCTCACGGTCCCCAGGTCACTGCTGGATCCCATCTGCAAAACCCAGAAACCAGAGTTCGCAGAGGGACCAGGAAAAGCCAGGTGCAGAGCCAAACCACTCCATTTGTTCAGGCTTCACCCACAGCTCTGGGGATATCTGATGCTGATGCCAGTTTTCAAAATGACAGAAGTTTTCTTTCCATCAGAAATCTCCCGACCAGCTCCCAGGGAGCCTGGCTGGTGTCTCAGCTCGTGGCCCCGAGGATGTGGGTGGTGAGGGTGCCCTGGGGTGCCAGGGGCCCGTGCCCCCAGCCCAGCAGCTGTCTGCAGCCCCAGAGCTGCTCTGCTCTGTCTGGGCAGAGCCCTGCCACACTCAGCGGGACAGACACCCATGCCAGGTCACTCCCTGTCCCCACAACCCATCCTGTGTCCCCCCACTGCCACCCACAGCCCTGCTGCTGCTGGGGACAGCTGTGGCAGTGTCCCCACCAGCCTCCCATCCCTGCTGGCCTCAGCTCTGGCTCCAGATCAGTGAGAAGTGAGGGATGGCATGAGGAGAAAGTTTTAAACTAAAATAGGGAAGATTTAGCTGGGATCTGGGCAATGAGGAATTGTTCCCTGGCAGGGTGGGCAGGCCCTGGCACAGGGTGCCCAGAGCAGCTGGGGCTGCCCCTGGATCCCTGGCAGTGCCCAAGGCCAGGCTGGACACTGGGGCTGGAGCAGCCTGGCACAGGGGAAGGTGTCCCTGCCATGGCAGGGTGGCACTGGGTGGGATTTGAGGCCCCTTCCAATCCAAACCATTCCATGATTCTAAGCCAGAGCATCCCCTGGACACCCCCAGGCCTTGAGGGGCTGCACAGAAGCCACCCCTGTCTAACAGCCCCAGTTGCTGGCCTCTGCAAGGGGCTGGGGCTCCCCCAGGCCAAGGGGGACACAGGTGACAGCAGCTGGGGCAGTGCCATTGCCAGCTGCCAGGACTGCCTGCTCCTTGCACTTCCTGGGACAAAAAAGGACAAAACTTCAGTGCTAGAGGTTGGAACACACGTGGCACAGCCTGGCCCACAGCAGTGGCTCCCAGGCACAGAAGTGGGGGCACTCCGGGCTGCACAGGAGCCAGGGGTGCAGTGCCAGCCAGGGGCCTGAGCCTCGGCTGCCCCAAGGATGGACATACCAGGAACCTGCTCTGCTTCCTGCTGGGGGCTGGAAATCACACAGCCCAGGCAGCCCCAGCTCCGCCAAGGGACACTCCAGGTGGGACCCGGGCAGCCCCCTCCTCACCGCAGGGGATGCCTTGAGAGGCTGACCCAGAGCAGGGGCTGGGCAGAGCTAAAGAATAAAGCAGGGATTGATTCCAAGGATCTCCTCCATGGATGCACCTCGGGCAGCACAAGAGCCCAGCCAGGGCTGCACCCAGGATGAACCCAAATGGTCCCAAAATGCACGAGCGCTCCCGGGGTCTCTCCCTGGGATCAGCTCTGCTCCATGTGCACATTGCAGTTCAGTGTCCAATTCCAGCTCAGCCCCTGCACTCCCATCCTGCTTGTTTTTCTCTCTGCAGCCCACGGGGTTTGTGCTCCTGGGCTGAGATTTGGATCATTTGTCCTTGGTGCCCAGCTGGAGCAGGAATTGTTTTGTGTCCCTGCTCTGTGCACAGAGCTCACCATCCCATAATATGAACCCAGACCCACACACTAAAGCAGCACAGGATGTGAAAAATAGAAAAGCCAAACCTGAGGCATCATTTCCACCCTTTAGAGGCTTGACAAAGCCTTTACCTCACCGAGTCTCTATTCTAAACATGCACTAATAATGGGTATTTAATAACAGATAAATATCTAACAATAGTAAACAACTAACAATAATAAACATCTAATAAAAAACATCTAACAACAGCTAAATATCTAATAGTAAATAAACATCTAATACTGGATAAATATCTAATAACAGTAAATATCTAACAGTAAATGTCTAATAAGAGCCTGTTTTCCTCTTCTCCCCAGCTCAATTTGCCTCCCTCCATCCCCACACCATTTCAAAATGTAAGCATTGACTAAGAAACAGAAAATTCCCGCTTTGTTCCCGTTGCAGCTGGTGATTTACAGTGCCCGGAGAGAGCTGGGATTCCAGGCAGGTGTTGCAGGCTCCTGCTTTGCTCTGGTGCCAGAGAACTCTCCAGATGCTGCTGACAATCCAGAGATGTCTGTGACCCAAACCGGGGGTTTGCTCTCCTTGCCTCCCCAGACCCAGGGAGGAGCTGGGGGCAGAAGGGTATTTAACCCCATAACTGCTGGAATAGGTCTCGGGAGAAAGCCCCCACCGCCGCCCAGCCCGGGCCAAGCAGCACCCAGGGCTCACCTGAGGGCACCCGTGGCTCCCGTCCCCCCAGCAGATGCTCGAGGAGCCGTTCTGGATTTCCAGCAGGTCTGGGACCAAAGTCTCATTTTTCCCCAGGAACACTCCAGGGATCACCCCTCTGCCCCTCGGCAGCAGCTGCAGGGGGCTTTGCTCTCAGACTGCCCAGAGGGGCTGGGGAGCAGCCAGCTGGGACAGGGGACGTGTCCCACGGGCCGCGGGCAGTGCTGGGGCAGGAGCAGGAGCAGGAGCAGGAGCCCTCCGGGAGCCAGCACAGCCCCAGCCCTGCTGGTCCCCACCCGCATCCAGACCTGCCACCCTGGGGCTGGGGAAGCGTTTGGGACCAGCCAAGGGACACCGGCCCCGAGGGACACTGACCCCGAGGGACACCGGCCCCGAGGGACACCGACCCCAAGGGACACCGACCCCGAGGGACACCAGCCCCGAGGGACACCGACCCCGAGGGACACCGGCCCCGAGGACACCAGCCCCGAGGGACACCGACCCCGAGGGACACTGGCCCCGAGGACACCGGCTCCGAGGGACACCGGCGCCAGGCTGACACCGAGACCCCCCTGGGGGCTGGGACACAAAGGGACCTCCCTGGCTGTCACCATCCCTGGCTGTCACCCTCGCTGGCTGCAGGGACACAGAGAGACCCTCCCTGGGGGCTGGGACACAAAAGGACCCTCCCTGGCTGCAGGGGCAGGCTGTCACCCTCCCTGGCTGTGACCCTGTGCTGCCACCGAGACCCCCCTGGGGGCTGGGACACAAAGGGACCTCCCTGGCTGTGACCACCCCTGGCTGCAGGGATAGGCTGTGACCCTCACACTGTCACCCTCCTGGCTGCAGGGACACACTGTCACCCTCCCTGGCTGTCACCCTCCCTGGCTGTCACCCTCCTGGCTGCAGGGACACTCTGTGACCCTCACACTGTGACCCTCCCTGGCTGCAGGGATACACCGTGACCCTCACACTGTCACCCTCCCTGGCTGTGACCCTCCCTGGCTGTCACCCTCCTGGCTGCAGGGACACTCTGTGACCTTCACACTGTGACCCTCCCTGGCTGCAGGGACACACCGTGACCCTCCCTGGCTGTCACCCTCCCTGGCTGTGACCCTCCCTGGCTGTGACCCTCCCTGGCTGCAGGGACACACCGTGACCCTCACACTGTCACCCTCCCTGGCTGTGACCCTCCCTGGCTGTCACCCTCCTGGCTGCAGGGACAGGCTGTGACCCTCACACTGTGACCCTCCCTGGCTGCAGGGACACACCATGACCCTCGCTGACTGTCACCCTCCTGGCTGCAGGGACACACTCTCGCTGGCCCAAGCCCCCCCAGGTGTCCCCACCAAGGCTCTCCTCCCCTCAGACCCCTGAGCTGCCCTGGCTGGGGCCAGGCCCCTCCTGGGGGATGCTCTCCCCTCCATTAAATTAGCAAATTAGAGTCTCTGCATCAGCCACAAAGCTCATTAGCAACGATTTTAGAGCTGTGCTTACACAATGACACCAATCACACAACACCAGAGCCAGCGTCTGGCCCGTCCTGCAGGTCTTCTCCAGGAGCACACAGAAAATGAGACCTGCATTGGAGAGAGGACCTGCCGCTGGCCAAGCCCACCAGCAGCTGCTTCACTTATCGTTTATTAATCTGTGTGTGACATAATGAGCTCTGTATCACAATGATGTGAATATAAATATACTCAGGTTGCATCAAGCCTCGGGGTAACTTTTTTCAGGCTTGGGGTAACTTTATCACCCCACGTGGATGCAGCAGAAAGTGAAATTCCGTGTCTCCACGGAAGCTGAATGCCCAAACAAGCACTGATTGCCGTTAATTACATTCCTACCCTTTTTCACTTTATTGATCAAGTCTCAGATTCACTTTGCCATTATTTTATTTGACTCTAAAGGCAAATGAAGCTGTTTCAGATTTCTCTGATAATCCCATTTCTCTGTTCAATTAAAGCACATGAATTTAGGGTTTTCCTGACTTAAGTCAGAAAATTTTTACCTTTTATTTTTCCCCCCTATTTTGGCAGAGCCAGAGATACCCGAGGAAGATTTGCTTGGCATCTGCACCGGGCAAGCAGTGCAAGAGGAGAGGGTGGGCAGAGACCAGAGGACACCAAGGGTTTGGGGCAGAGCAGGAAGGGGCTGGGGGCTGCCCTCCCTCCCTGCAGAGAGCAGGACCCAGCCCCCAGCACAGACAGCATGGGGAGCCCTCTCCAGCCCAGGTATCCCCCAGGTGGAGGACAGGGCTCCTGCCTGGCAGGGGGCTGACCCACAGCACACCCTTCCTCACCTGCAGGAGCTGGGAATCACAGAATCACAGAGTTACACAAGGTTTGGGCTGGGGGACCTTAAAGTCTATTTTTCCTTGCACCCCCTGCCGTGGCAGGGACACCTCCACTGTGCCACTGTAAGAAGTGAAACATTGGGGATGGGAGTTCTTTTTCCAGGGTGTCAATTGGTAGTTAATGTTATGCTCAGAGCCCGCCCGGCCTGGCGCTGGGCACTGCCAGGGCTGGGGGCTGCAGAGCCCTTTGGCAGCCTGTGCCAGGCAGGTGTGAGGGAAAGGCCCAAAGAGCAGCTGAACGAGCCCAGGGGAGGTGGTTCACAGCCAGCACTGCTCCTGGCACCCACACCTCGACTTCTGGGACACCTTCTAACTGGGAATAGTAAATGCTGGGCAGCTTGCTTTATCAGGGTGCCCCTGCACCCTCCTGACTCCTTCATCCTGGCTGGGAGCTGGCACTTCTGCTGCTGGAGCCTTTGAGCCCAGAGCATCTCCTGCCTGCAGCTGCTGAGCCAGAGCAGAGCTCAGAATCTGTCACTGAGGCTGGAAAACCCTTCCCAGCCCGAGTCCAGCCAGTCCCCAGCCCTGCCCAGGCACCCTGACCCGTGTGCCCAGGTGTCACATCCACAGGGCTGTGAAATCCCTCCAGGGATGGGCACTCCCAACCTCCTGGGCAGCTCTGCCGGGGCTGCACAGCCCTGTCTGGGAAGGAACTGTCCCGAAATCCAGTGTGAACCTCCCCGGTACAGTCTGAGGATGATTCCTCCTGTCCTGTCCCTGTTCCCTGGAGCAGAGCCCGACCCCCCCGGCTGTCCCCTCCTGGCAGGGACTTGTGCAGAGCCACAAGGGCCCCTGAGCCTCCTTTGCTCCAGGCTCAGCCCCTTCCCAGCTCCTCAGGGATTCTCCAGCCCCTTCCCAGCTCCTCAGCAATTCTCCAGCCCCTTCCCAGCTCCTCAGCAATTCTCCAGCCCCTTCCCAGCTCCTCAGCAATTCTCCAGTCCCTTCCCAGCTCCTCAGCAATTCTCCAGCCCCTTCCCAGCTCCGTTCCCTGCCCTGGACACGCTCCAGGAGAGCCACTCTGGATGTGCCAGGAGACAAGCCCAAGCCCTGCAGAGGCTGAAGCGGCAGTGCCAGGTGCCAGGTGCCAGGTGCCACACCTGCTGTGTCACCCAGCCCTGCCCCAGCCCGGATTGCCCAGGGCTCGGGGGTGGGCAGGGGGCTGTGGGGGGGCTGTGGGACCTCCCCAGCTCGATTCCCTGGGTATTTCCTGCAGCTGCAGTCACTGCACTGCCTGCACACCCTGCAGAGCCTCAGGTGCCCGAGGAGCGCAGCGAGCCCTCACCACCCTCGCCCAGGGTCCTGCACGGTTCATGTCCTGCAGCCTGAGGGGCTCCCAGGGCTGTGCCCGTGCCAGCCCGGGCTGCCACCGACCTGCCCAGCACCTGGGGGCTCTGCCCCTGCTCCTGCCCCAGCCTGGGAGAGCTTTAGACCCAGAACTTTTTACCTTTTTGGGAACCACGGTGGAGGAGAAATGGGGAGCTCTGAGCTGGAGGACAGCAGACATTCCTGCTAAAAACCTCTTGGGTGATTTTTGTCCCCATTTCTGATTTTTTTTGGACCTCCTAGAAACCTGCAGAGACCCCTGGCAGGGAAATTGCAGTCAGCAGCTTCCTGGCTGCCAGGACCCTTCAGGGAGCTGTGAGGGACCAGCAGGAATCTCTAACCATGAGATCAAACCAGTCACCCAAAACTCGCCCCGAAGGCTCAGCTACCTTCTCATTTCAGCTTCCCATCTCATTTCAGGCAGGGAGGGGGTGCTGTTTATTATCTGCCTGCCTGTGAAGCGGGATTTTGTTGCAGTAAAGTAGAAAAATCATAAAGAAAGGCTTTGTAAAATCAAGCCTGCTCTCCTGGATCAGTGGCTGGCCTTGCCAAAGCCAGCCCTTTGCACCTTCCCGTGTGAGAGCGACCCTGGTGTGAGCAGCTCGTTAGCATAACAATCTGTTCCTGGGTGAAAAACAACCAGCACTTGTATAAACTGTTCTGGCACCGTTAGATAGGAAAATGAAAACTATCTCTCACAAACAAGTGTCCCTGCAGGTACACCCCGGGGGCCGGAGTGACCAATCAATACAGGGTAACAACTTGTCATTAACCAACAAAGTAATTGGCAAGAAAGCTCCTGACCAATTAGAGTCACACACGAGGTCTGTAAAAATTATATAAAAATGAGTTACTTGAATAAAGAGGCTTTTCCCACCATGAAGAAAATGGAGTCCCTGTGATTTATTCCCATAGGATTTTATTAAATGAACACTGCACAGAATGATGGAATCATCCTGGCTCTCCCCCTGCCATGGCAGGGACCCCTTCCACTGGACCAGGCTGCTCCAGCCCCATCCAGCCCGGCCTGGAGCACTTCCCCAAGAGCCCCCGGTGGGCTCCCACCCATCCCAGGTGGGCTCCACGCCCCCAGCCCTGAGGGGCACTGAGGGGACCCTCCCCCTGCCCACCCCTCCCTGCCAGGAGCCTCTGCCCGGCAGTGATGGGAGAGGAGAGCTCAAAGCTGAGACCCTGCTCGGAATGAAGGACAGCCACCAAGCCCTGCTCTGTGAGCAGCAACGATTTCTGTGAGCAGCAAAGATTTCTGTGAGCAGCAATGACTTTCTGTGAGCAGCAATGATTTCTGTGAGCAGCAATGATTTCTGTGAGCAGCAATGATTTCTGTGAGCAGCAATGATTTCTGTGAGCAGCAATGATTTCTGTGAGCAGCAATGATTTCTGTGAGCAGCAATGATTTTGTCAAATCCAGGTGGCAGCTCAATTGTTCTTAGAGCTGCCCACAGCAACGTGCTCCCCTGACACATTTCCCTTCTCACAGCTCCATCTCCTATCAAAAATCACATGGCTGCTCTGTGCAAACACTCTTTTTTTTCCCCTTTTGCTAAGAAAGCCAAGGCAAACACAAACATTCTGGGGACATTAAAAGCCCAGAGACACGAGCAGCTTTTGTACCAGCTCTGTTATCTCTGCTGGCAGACAAACAGCCTTTAATGAACAGACTTTCATTTCCCCTGTGCCTGTCACAGGGTGCCACCTTTGATCAAATCAGAGGAAAATAAAAAAAAAGAAAAGAAGAAATGTGTTGCAAAAGTGAAAAACTTTTTGGGGGGTTTGATCTGAAACCAGGAATCTGTCTCTTCCCCTTTTCCTCTGAGGCCATGGCAGCATCTCTGCTGTGATGGAGCAGAGCTGGCTGGGTGGGTCTCAGCTCCTGTGGCGTTCAGGTCTGAACACACCCGGGGTGCCCACGGCTCCTGCCCTCCCCCAGGAGCACGGGGTCGATCAGCCCCAGCCAGGATGGCCCAGCAGGTCCCAGGTGCAGGGCACAGCATTTGACAGAGCCCAGGTCCCGGCAGAGCCCTGCCCAGGGCCACCCCTGCACACGAGACCCTCCAGGCGAGCCCAGGTGGGCAGCAGTGCTTTCCCTGGGCAGGTCTGAGAGCTCTGCAGCCCACTCAGGCTGTGGGACTGGCAGGGCTGGCTGCCCCAGCAGGGCAGAGGGACATCCTGCAGGAATGGCTGCTCTGCTCCGCCTCAGGGGTAGCACCAGGAACACACCTGGGGGCCTCACTGTGACACAGGGTCAGACCATCCCTCTCCTGCATCGCTGTGAGAGCCGGGAGCCTCCAGAAAGGGCTCCCTCAGCTCCTCAGCCAAAACTCTGGTCACTGCCTGGGTGAGGCAGAGCTGTACTGCCAAGACAGAAAGCATCCCTGTGGGATGTGGTGGGTGCAGGAAACCACTGTGCCTTTACACACCGCTCTGAAGGCTTGAATTGCATTTGGGAGGGATGGTTTAAGGGAAATGTTTCCCTCAAACACAGGACAATAAAGCCTTTCCCAAGCTCTCAGGGCACTTCAGCAGCAGGAGGGGCCAGGGTCCAGCACGAGGGACAAACCTCCTGTGTGCCACGGTGAGCAGTGTGGGGCCCATGCAGCCATGCTTGGTGTGCCACGCTTCAGTCTGGCGACCAGCAAGGTGTTCATGGCCTGGACTCTTTAGAAAGCTGAAGGAGCAGGCAGAAATGAAGCTGTAGGACAGCAAACACAACCAGCTGTAGCAGGTGACAGTGAGTCAGCAGGTCCCAGTGCCTCGGTGCTTCTCAGCTGAACCCCCCCAGTCTCTGCCAGTGAAGGAAATTGAGGGGAAGCAGCTCCGGGAGAAACCAGCAGCAGTGGAGATGCTGCTGAGCCAAGCCCACGTTTCCAGAAACCACACCTGCTTCAGCTTCCCCGGAAGCCCTCGGGCAAAGTGGCTCCTCCAGGCCAAGAGGAGCTGCAGCCTCGGTGCTGCTTGGCAGAGCGTGCCCCGCGCCCTGCCCGGCTCAGCACCGGCAGGCACGCTCCGTGCCCGCGGGGCACAGGAGGCGGGTGACGCGCTCGCGGATCGGCCTGGTCCTCACGCCGTACACGATGGGGTTCAGCATGGGCGGCACCACCACGTACAGGTTGGCCAGCAGGATGTGCGCCTGGCTGGGGATTTGGCGGCCGAAGCGGTGCGTGAGGAAGGAGAAGAAGGCCGGCACGTAGAACATGAGGATGACGCAGAGGTGCGAGCCGCAGGTGCTGAGCGTTTTGAGGCGGGCGGCGGGGGACGGCAGGCGGAACACGGCCCTGAGGATCAGCGCGTAGGACGCGGCGATGAGCACCACGTCCAGGCCCGAGGAGAGCAGCGCCGTGGTCAGCCCGTACCACACGTTGGCGCGGATGTCGGCGCAGGCCAGGCGCGCGATGCCCATGTGCTCGCAGTAGGTGTGGGGCATCACCTTGTGCCCGCAGTAGGGCAGCCGCTTCAGCAGGAAGACGGGCGGGAACATGATGCAGCAGCCGCGGGCCACGGCGGCCGCCGCCACCTTGGCGATGGCCGAGGGCGTCAGCAGGGCCGCGTAGCGCAGCGGGGCGCACACGGCCACGTAGCGGTCGAAGGCCATGGCCAGCAGCACCGAGGACTCCACGATGAAGCTGAAGTGGGTGAAGAACATCTGCGTGATGCAGGCGTCGAAGGAAATCTCCCTGGCGCTGAACCAGAAGATGGCCAGCATTTTGGGCACGGTGGTGGTGGACAGCAGCAGGTCAGAGAGAGCCAGCATGGCCAGGAACAGGTACATGGGCTCGTGGAGGCTGCGGTCCGTGGCGATGACGAAGAGCAGCAGCAGGTTGCTGAGCACGGCCGTGAGGTACATCAGGCAGAAGGGGACGGAGATCCAGACGTGGGACTCCTCCATGCCCGGGATGCCCGTCAGGACAAAGGTGATGGGGTCGAAGCTGCTCTCGTTGAGCTCGTACATGGCGTTCCCGTGCTCGGGCTCGGCCCTGTGCGGGAAGGAGAAGGGATAAACCCCCCCATGAGCCCGGGTTTGCCTGACAGGTGCTGCAAATCAGGGCACAAGTGACAAGGCTCCTGCCTTCCTCCCAAGGGGTGCCTGGCTGTGTTCTGCACAAAGGGCCCTGTTTGTTCTGCCAGTCCTACAAAGTGGGTCTGGAAGGAAAACATCTCTGCTCTCCCACTGCCAAACAGGTCAGGCCTTTTTCCAGCTCTGCTTTAACCCTCGCAAAACCATAGAAACAGTCATGGAAGTCACCCTCAGCCTCGTCCCAGTCAGTGGCTCTGTCTGTGAGCACACACAGAGCTGTGTCTGTGCTGGGACTCCAGGCCCTCCAGGGACGTGAGGTGATACAGTTTCTCACCCTGCTCAGACCAAAGTTCCTTGTAAAATCCCAAATATAGGAATAAATCCTTCCCCGATGTTGGGCAGTGTCTGGGACGTGACTGACATCCAGCTGCGCCTCTGAGGGCTGAGGCCACCCATCACATTTCCCACCTGGAGCTCCTTCGGGCACTGCAAGGGGCTCCAGGGTCACCTCGGAGCCCTCTCTTCTCCAGCCTGAGCAACCCCAGCTCTGCCAGCCTGGCTCTGGAGCAGAGGGAGCCCTTTCTTTCCTTGCCTTTTGCTTCATTCCTTTTCCACTCCTTCATTAAGAGGGACAAAGACATGGTGGACTGCACAGAGTGATCCTTGCCCAAAGAAATTCTGGCCCAGAGCAGAAACACCCCAGAGGGACACCCCAAGTGCCCCAGAGGGACACCCCAAGTGCAGAGCTCTGCCCTGATGCTGGGCTCTGGAGCCCTGCCAGGCTCTGAGCTCAGTTTTCCCAGTTCCTGGAGTGCTGGGGCAGCCGGAGCTGGGAGCACCATCCCCACCTGGAAGCACTGTCCCAGGACTGATGGCCTGAGGGATCTTTGAAGACCTGAATACTGCAAACCAGCCAAGCTGCAAATCCTCCCTTGCGGTGGGAAGGGCTTTGAGGAGGGTCCCACCACAGGGCTGCTGGGTTTGCGAGCTTCCCCCGTGCTCCCCCAGCTCCCATCCCCTGTGTAAACCCCATTGTACATAGCAAAGCTCCAGGCCAGGGCTGGGATGGAGGAAAACCGGTTGGATTCGGACCAAAGATAACCCTTCCCTGCTTGCAGCCTGATTTACTTTCGTTGCAAGCAGCAGGTACCCAAGGCAGCCGTGTTTGCATTTCTGAGTGCTTCCATTAAGCACTCCAAGCTCCCTGAACCAAAAGTCCACAGAAAACGCGGCTCAGGGCAGAAAAGACCTTCAGCTCATGGCAAATATTTGTCCAGTCGCCTCTTCCACCTGCAGAGCCATGTCACCCGGTGAATCGAGCCAGTGTGGGTCCGGAGCAGGGGATTAAATCTGCCCGGGCGCGCTCGAGGCTCCAACACCAGCCTGGGAGTGTGGGTGGGCTGCAAAGCAGCTCAGCGAGGCTTTCCACCTCCACTCCCAGAAATATGGAAATCCATTCCTCTCACGCACCACTGTGCTTCCCTTCAGCCTCCCCAGCAGAACCGTGCCCCAGCCCCGGTCTGACACGGAGTGACTCACCGAGGGCCGGCCCCGCGCCGGGGAGAGGAGCGCAGCCCTGCCAGGGCTGGGGCAGCGATCCTTCCCTCTCCGCACTCAGGACAAGCATCGGCCCCTGCACCTGGGGAGGTTTAAACTGCCGGCGCATTAACCATTAACAGCACTTAACATCCCGGGTGAGGCATTTCCGCTTCTCCAGCATTTGCATTGCAGGTGATCCTCCTCTCTCCGTGGGCACCGGACCCTGGGCCGGGCTGTGGAGAGCTGAGCAGGAGATGGGCACAGCCTGGGCATCCTGGGATCCGGGGCATCCGGGATGTCTGGGATTTTTATCTCCAGCAGGTGAAAATTGTCTCACTCCGCTGCTGGAACCTCCCTGAGCAATCCCCTCGAGCTGCCGGCTCCCCTCTGCACCCAGTGCAGCCATGGGCACTGATCGACCACCGTGATTGCAGTTATGGTGAGGATCGTTGGTCAAACCAGCCATCCACAAAATCATTATTAGGAATGAGGAATTGTTCCCTGGCAGGGTGGGCAGGCCCTGGCACAGGGTGCCCAGAGCAGCTGGGGCTGCCCCTGGATCCCTGGCAGTGCCCAAGGCCAGGCTGGACACTGGGGCTGGAGCAGCCTGGCACAGGGGAAGGTGTCCCTGCCATGGCAGGCTGGCACTGGGTGGGGTTTGGGGTCCCATCCAACCAGAAGCATGCTGGGATTCCATGATTCCGTGATTTTGTGACCTCTAAGACCATCCAGTGCAAAAGGAATGGTCAGAAAGTCAGTTCTGAGCCGTGTCCTGCCCCACCCAGCGACGCTGATCTCAGTCCAACCCCTCCTTCCCATCCCTCCTTCACCCCGGGACACATCTCCCTCCTCCCAAAGACAGCTCCTGGGGCAACAAGGAGTGGGAGCTTCTGATCCTGCAGACGGATCCTGGATCCAGGGAAGGCTCTGGCAAGGCACCATCCCTCCTGCAGCAGCTCTGGAGAGGTTCCCCAGGAGCCCCGCACTCACAGACGTCGGCGTGGTCTCCTCTGCTGCCTCACACGTCTGGAGAGGGCAGGATGGCCCTTGCTGCGGCTCCAGGGAGGGTTTGGATGGTGGGACACCCAGAGGGGTGCCCTGGCTGACACGTGGCCCGGCAGGAAGACAGAGACACCTGGGAGTTCGATCTCAACCCATGGAGCAAATTACCAACCGTGTGTGAAGAATCACAGGGCACGGAAGTTTAAGTAGCATAATAGTAATTGTCACAGGGTGAAAGGTGGAATTTTGAAGATTTTTACTATGGGGGTCTAGGAGGCAAGATGTAGGGATTTGGGCATTCCCTGTCCTTCTTCCTTCTTCTTCCCAGCCTCCATCTTCTGGGTGATGTTGGCAGTTTTGGATTGGTCTAGAGTAGAAGTAGACTGTCTAACATAGGTGACAGGTATTGGAACATAATTGTAAACAAAGGACACGTAGTTTTTAGAATAAAAAGACAACACCAGCCCTTGGCAGACCTCTGCGGGTGTGAGAGAAAATATCTGTCAGCTGAAGGGCTCACCCCATGGCTTGGGAGCTTTTGTGTCGCTCTAGGACACGAAATAAAACTACACACATGAAAAAGGCGTGTTTTATGACTGGCTTTCTGCAAATGTTAAAATTAATATTGTATGTGTTATGGTAGAAAGTTGTGCTGTGTTAATTTTCTTAAGTAGTGTGTTAAATATAGTTTTGGGTTATAACATAATGTTAAAATAGAAACTATGTATGTGGGATATTTTTTTAAAGAAAGGAAAGAGGTACTCACACTGAGCAGCCACAGGACACCTGAATCTTTCAGAGAAAGAGAATTTATTGCCCCATTATCAGAATAAACTAACTTCTCAGCCATGAAGGCCCCGTTAGGATTCAGAGGAAGAAGCTGACACTGCCCAGACAGAATCCTTGTTTGAATGGAATTTATGCATCATGTATGAGATGTATGAATATGCAACAGCAAATATTGCGTTTAAGGGTTAATCCTCTGTTAATGTGGGTCCTTTTTCGGGTTTATTTTGTCCAGAAAAGGTACCTGGACTGTCTGTAACTCTTTGTTTTTTATCATCTCATATTGTCCTAATCCAAATTGTCCAAATTTTTATTACTGTAATTATATTAATATTTTTATAACCATTGTATTACTATTAAACTTTTAAAATCTTAAAAACAAGTGATTGGCATTTTTCACAACGCAGACACTGGAATCTCCAAAGTAAAAAGAAGGAATTTCTGACTCCAACATTTATAGATTTCCAAAGGTGGCAGTGGATTGGAGGGTGACAGTGCCACCTCTCCAATGACACTGGACAAACCAACAGTCCATCACATTTCTCCTCCTCCAGAAAAGCATGCAAAACAGTAATTATTTAGAGAAAAGCACGCGAGAAAGTTTGTTACAAGGATGTAAACATCAGAAGGCTTAGAAGAACTTAGAAGAACAGGGTGACAGTTTTTTCCTCAGTGTCCTGCAGGGCAGGAGCTGCACAGGAATCTGTCAGCTGAAGGTTGGACCCAGTGAATTGGGAGATTTTTTCCTCAGTGTCCTGGCAGAGCAGGAGCTGTCAGCTGAAGGTTGGACCCAATTATTTGGAGGGTTTTTTTATCTGTGCCCTGGCAGGGCAGGAGCTGCACAGGAATTTGTCAGGTGAAGGTCTGACCCCATGGCTTGGGAGGTTTTTTTCATGGTGTCCTGGCAGGGCAGGGGCTGGATTCAGCTCCTCCCTGACCCCTGCCATGGGCACCCCACTGAGCCCCAGAGACCCTGACAGCCCAGCCCACCTTGAGCCACATCCCACATCCCACCCACCCCATCCCTGAGAGCCACATCCCACCCACAGCATCCCTGAGAGCCACATCCCACCCACCCCATCCATCCCTAGAGCCACATCCCACCCACAGCATCCCTGTGAGCCACATCCCACCCACCCATCCCTGTGAGCCGCATCCCACCCCATCCATCCCTGAGAGCCACATCCCACCCACCCCATCCATCCCTGTGAGCCACATCCCACCCACAGCAGCCCCATGAGGCACATCCCACCCACAGCAGCCCCTGGGGGCTTCAGGGGTGCAGCCCCAGAGCCAGCCCGGCAGAGCCCAGCACAGGGATGGAGCCCCAGAAGTGAGGGTGTAGCTGGGAGCAGTGGGGGATGTCCCTGCTGTCCCCGGAGCTGGGGCACACACGGGGCACTCCCTAGGACTGGCCTGAGGAAGAGGAGCAGGGAGAGCTGCAGCCTGGGCAGCAGAGAGGAGACGTGGGCAGCACCGCTGGGATACGAGTGGAGACGCTGAGACTTTGGGAGAGTGACTGCAGAGGTCCCTGTGAGGCAGGAAATGCTCCTGCAGGCAGGCACAGCCACGGGCTCTGGCACACCAGGGACTGTGCTGCGGTCACCCGGGGCTCCTGTGGCCTCACCCAGTGTGGGGGGAGCCAGGTGACACCAGGGCCACCCTGGTGTGTCCCTCGTGTCCCTGCTGTGTCCCTGCTGTGTCCCTGGTGTGGGAAATGAATTTGTAGAGAATGCTCGAAGCCTGACAGAAGGCTCAGAATTACGATATCAGTCTCACCCTTCACATGAGACTAAGAACAGAACAGAAGTTTTTAAAACCCCTCTCAATTAGCCCATCCCTAAATCAAACAGAGCATCATCCAACACTGGGACAGCCCCCCACTGAGCCCCCGTCCCCTCAGGGGAGGGGCATTGCACCACGGCTGGAGCAGCCTCTGTGCCCAGAACAGCTCTGGGGACAAGGACCGGGGTGTCCCCAGCCAGGCTGGCCGGGGTGGAGCAGCCTGTCCCGGTGGGAGGTGTCCCTGTCCCCAGCAAGGGGTGGGACAGGATGAGCTCTGCTGTCCCTGCCAGGCCGGACCCTTCTGAGAGCCGCTGTGCCCGCCCCAGGGCTGAGGGACACTGCTCCGGGGCTGGGTGACAGCGGGGACAGCAGGGACGAGGACAGTGGGGACAGCAGGGATAGCGGGGACAGCGGGCACACGGACAGCGGGGACACGGACAGCAGGGACACGGACAGCAGGGACACGGACAGCAGGGACACGGACAGCAGGGACACGGACAGCAGGGACACGGACAGCAGGGACACGGACAGCAGGGACACGGACAGCAGGGACACGGAGGGGATGGGGATGGCCCCTCTGAGGGCTCAGCCAGGCTGGGCTGACTGAGCCAGCTCTGGGCTGATGGCAGCCCTGGCTTTGGGGTTTCTCTTCTCCTGCATGGTGAGCCAAGCCTAAAGATGTGCAGCTCCCCTGGGCAGGTGTGACCCCAGCGTGTGACACACCTGGTGTCACACCTGGTGACACACCAGCGTGTGAGGGGTGTCACCACGGGAGCCGAGCCCTCCCTGCTGGCTCTGGCTGACATCAGCCTGCCCTGCAGCCCCGGGCTCCTGCTGGCACCGAGCTCTGGGAGCCCCCAGCCCCCCCTGCAGCCCCTGGAGAGTGCAGGGGGATCCCGCAGAGGGAGCACCCGGCTGAGCAGGGCTCCAGAGTGAAGGGCTCCCACAGGAACGCTGTCAGAGCGGATTCCAGCAAGGAAGGGCAGCAGCAGCACCCCCAAAAGCCTCCTTTGGGGCTCAGCCCCGGTCTCACGGTGCCAGGTTTTGTCCTTCTCCCCTTCTCCCTCAAACCAGAACACTGAATCCTCCCCGAGAGCGCAGAGAGCCGCAGGGCTCTGCTCCACACCAGCCTCGCTGGGTTATTTGCTTTTCTTCTGCTCCTCTTGTGGGTGTGTTTGAGGGTCCCAGGACGAGGGAAGAGATGAGAATCTTGACTCCATGTTTCAGAAGGCTGATTATATATTATATTATATTATATTATATTATATTATATTATATTATATTATATTATATTATATTATATTATATTCTGAAAAGAGTAGAGAGAAAGGATGGATCAGAAAGCTGATAAAATAAATAAATAAATAAATATTATCTCCCTTCCTGTAACTATTGTTTATAGTGGTGGCTCTCCACAGCATGTTATTCAGTCACCAGTAGTGTGAGGTGTTTCTGCTTTGAGACCAATCCAGTCCCACTCAGCCAGTGAGGCTGAAATAAATAAATAAACAAACAAACAGAAAGCTGGAATGGAATGGAATGGAATGGATAACAAAAACCTGTGACTCTCAGAGAGTCTGACACAGCTGGACCACGGATTGGTCGTTCAGTAGAAACGATTCACACAGACCAGTCCAAGATGCACCTGTTGGTAAACGATGTCCAGACCACATTCCACAGCCAGCAGAGAGTTACTGCTTACATTGCTTTGCTGAGGCTTCTCAGCTAGAATAGGACAAAACTCCTAGCAAAGCGCTTTCATACAAATATCATGGTGGCACTCCTCTCCCTCTCCCAGATGCGGGGCTGTTTCCAGGCAGGGCTCAGGGGTCTGTCCTGCCTGCAGGGCCACAGCCAGCTCTGCCAGCTCAGGGGCCAGGCTGGCTGTGCAGGGGGTCTGCAGGCACGCAGAGTGGGTTTGTGGCTGTGTCAGCAGAGTGGGTTTGTGGCTGTGTCCCCACCTGCAGAGCCCCAGGACGGGCTGAGCTGGAGCTGCTCTCTCCAGGGAGAGCCGTGGGAGCGCAGGGTGCAGGCAGGCTGCCACAGCCCCACAGCTCCTGGTGAGCCCCAGCCGTGCCAGGGGAAGGGAGCTGGCAGTGGCACCGTGCAGTTCCAGAGCTGCTGCCCCTGCTCCTGCAGCGCCTTCCCTGGAGGGTGACACTGCACAGAGGGGTTGGCACAAAGGGGGCATCCTCGCTGGAGATTCTCAGTTCAGTCGAAGAGACAACAGAGACAATTTCTTGCAGGCTGAGCCTGGGAATCTTAGAGGGATAGAATTCAAACAATTCTTTTTATAATTTTCTAAATTCATAAATAAATTTATAAATTTAAATAAATTGATAAATTTAAATTTATTTAAATTTATAAATTTAAATAAGTTTATAAATTTCTTTATAATCATTATCTCTCTTCCTGTAACCATTGTTTATAGCTCTCCACAGTGTGTTATTCAGTCACCAGTAGTGTGAGGTGTTTCTGCTTTGAGACCCCTCCAGTCCCACTCAGCCAGTGAGACTGAAATAAATAAATAAACAAATAAATAAATAAATATTTAATTATTATCTCTTCCTGTAACCATTGTTTATAGCTCTCCACAGCGTGCTGTTCACAGTCACCAGTAGTGTGAGGTGTTTCTGCTTTGAGACCCCTCCAGTCCCACTCAGCCAGTGAGACTGAAATAAATAAATAAATAAATAAATAAACAAACAAATAAACAAATAAACAAATAAATAAATATTATCTCTTCCTGTAACCATTGTTTATAGCTCTCCACAGCGTGCTGTTCAGTCAGCAGCAGTGTGAGGTGTTTCTGCTCTGAGACCATCCGGTCCCGCTCAGCCAGTGAGGCTGCCGAGCTCGCTGCTCCTTGCCAACACGGATCCTCCCTGAGCCCCCTGATCCCCCCGAAGGCTGCCGTCTTCCCTTCCATCCCTGACCCAGCAGCACCAATCCTCCTCCTCCTCCCCTGTGCCAGGCCGGGGTGCTCCCTGACCTCTGCAGGTGTGGAACTGTCTCGTCCCCAGCACTGCCCCGTGCCCCCAGTGCCAGTCCACAGGGCTTTCCAAGCGTTTAAATCCCCCGGGGTGGGGGCTGCAGCAGGCCCCAACACCCGCCCGGGCCTCCCTTGCACACCGTGCCTCAGTTTCCCCAGCCGTGCGGGGCTGCCCCAGTCCCGCACTGCTCGTGTCCCTGAGCCCGGGGCACACGTGGGGCATCCCCAGCTCCAGTTTCACACCCCAAAATCCCCACTCCACATCATTTCACACCCCAAAATCCCCCCTTCCCATCATTCCAGGAGCTCATTCCCAGGGCACTCCCAGCAGGAGGAGGGAGCTGAGGGCCGGGGGCACAAAGGGCTGGCTGGGGCTCAAAGCCCACCTGGGACTCCACAAACCTGCAGGAATTTCCCTGTTGCTGCCCTGGTGATTTCTGTGGAGGCTCTTGGGCATCCCTGGCATCGCTGGGGTGACAGAGATTGGGCTGTGGCTGCTGGTAAAATAATGAGTTTACTGAAAAACTAAATAATTACAGTGCTAAGTAATTAAATAATGAATTTCCAGAATAACTAAATAATTAAAGTCATTGGTAATTAATTAATGAATTTACTGAATAACTAAATAAAAAACTAAACAAGTCAATAAGTAAATAGCAAAATAAATAAATATCTAGACAATTAAGTGCCTCCTGCAGAAGCAGCAGGCAGTTAATTATCTAGCTAATGAATAGTTTCAGTTAACTGCCCTCCGTGCCCAGGGGCAGCAGTGCTGTGGGAGCAGCACCCCGGAGCAGCTGCACAGGGTGGGCAGAGATGCAGCCGAGCTGCAGCAGCCACAGCAGCACCCCCAGGGCCCCTGAGGGAGGAACAGACCCTCGAGGTCAGAAATCCAGCCTCTGGTGCTCTGCCAGGGCCACCAGGGACCGTGTCCCAAGGGTCACACGGTGGAAGCACCCCAAGTGTGGAGACACGAGGCTTGACTCCCTTTTCAGAAGGCTGGTTTATTTTATTATGATATCTATTATATTATATTATATATATTGTATTAAAATAATACATTAAAACTATACTAAAAGAATAGAGAGAAAAAGATCATCAGAAGGCTGGAAAGAACAAGAACAGAATGCATAACAAAATCCCGTGACTGCTCACAGCCTCAGGTGGCTGTGAGTGGCCATCAAGTGGAAACAATCCACGTGGAGCAATGGAAGCTGCACCTGTTGCATCCCACAGCAGCACACAGTTATTGCTGGCATTTCTCTCCCGAGGCTCCTCAGCTCCTCAGGAGGGAAAAAATCCTAATAAAGGATTTTTCATAAAATATCATGGCTACAGCCGCACACAGAAAGGGGGATGTCTGTGGTGGCAGCAGGTTCCAGCTTGGATGGCCAAAGGAGGGCAGAGGGGAGGCACCACAGCCAAAACGGGGGTGAGAGAAAAAATTGCTGCAGGTGCTTCCAAGGGAGGGAAACCCATAACTTCTCAGTGGGCAGATGGCAGGCAGGCTGAAAGCTCGGGCAAGAGACTGCCTCAGGGGGTCCAAACCATCCTCAGACCCTTCCAGAGCAGGAGTCACTCCAGAGACCTAAGGGGGACCTGGGAGGGTCTTGGCCAGAGGGGATCCATGGGGCAGATACAGCCTGGAAAGAGCAGATGGGTGAATCCTGCTGGCCCTTTTGGGTTTACCCCAGCACAGGGAGGAGCTGGAGCTTCTGGAGAGAGCCCAGAGGAGCCACGGAGCTGCTGCAGGGCTGGAGCCCCTCTGGAGCCAGGCTGGGAGAGCTGGGGTGCTCCCCTGGAGAGGAGAAGCTGCAGGGAGAGCTCAGAGCCCTGGCAGGGCCTGAAGGGGCTCCAGGAGAGCTGCAGAGGGACTGGGGACAAGGCATGGAGGGACAGGAGCCAGGGAATGGCTGCCAGTGCCAGAGGGCAGGGCTGGATGGGATCTGGGCAATGAGGAATTGTTCCCTGGCAGGGTGGGCAGGGGCTGGGATGGAATTCCCAGAGCAGCTGGGGCTGCCCCTGGATCCCTGGCAGTGCCCAAGGCCAGGCTGGACACTGGGGCTGGAGCAGCCTGGCACAGGGGAAGGTGTCCCTGCCATGGCAGGATGGCACTGGGTGGGATTTAGGGTCCCTCCCAACATGGACAAATGGGAATTGGGGAGTTCCACCTTGGAATCAGGAGCCCACAGATGCCTCTGCATTTGGGAACTTTGGATTGAAAAGAGAGGTGCCACGGTCAGTCCAAGGGTGGTGAATTCCCAGCTTGTGGCAGGGAGAGCACGAGGAGCCCCTTTGGTGCTGGAGCAAAAGCAATCAGCGTGACTGAGCTGCCTGGCAGGGGAATTCATTCCAAAATGTGCCAGCCTGGAGAGAGCTGGGTGGGGAATGAGGCTGACGATGTGAGCCCTCAGTTAATGGAATGGGGCTTTGTTCCATGCTGGCAAGTCAGGGCTGGCTGAGGGCCACAGCCACGGAACTGCCACCAAATCCTGGGCCATGGGACAGCCTCCAGCTCCAGGGCCATAGATCATGCCAGGCTGGCTCTCCCGTGCCAGGCTGAAGCTCTTTGGAGCCATAGATTGTGCCAGGCAGGTCTCCAGGGACAGGGATTGTGCCAGGCTGGCTGGCCCTGTGCCAGAGCATCCTCCGTCCCCACAGCCCCAAAGGGAGCAGCTCCTGCTCTGGAGCAAAGGAGGAAAAGGACAAAGTGCCCTTCCCCTGCCACTGGAAGGGGCTGGTCCCTCAGCTCTGACTCTAAAGTTTCTGTGATCATTTGGCAGAAGGTAAAACCCAGGAGTGGGGAAATGGGGGTCCCCAAGGGGACACAGATCAGCACTGCTGGGAGCTGCTTCCCCGAAAAAAAACCCAAATCCAGCAGCTCTGAGCATGTCATGAGGGTTTAGGAGGGATTAGGAAGGGATTAAAAGGGAAAGCTTTTAATGTGAGCTGTCCCTGTGCCCGTCCTGCAGGGGCAGCAGGATGATCAGGGACCCACAGCTCCCAGCAGGGCTCGGGGAGCACAGGCCACCCCCAGCTCAGACACCCCGGTGAAATCACAGTTTGGGGTTAAAACAGGCCTTTTGGGATAATTCACAGCGGAGGCGCATTAGCCAGATAAATCTGCTTGAGGGAGTGAAGGAGGAGGACTAATCACCCCGGGATGAAGGCTTGGGATAATCTCCCAGGGAGCACATAATTGGGCACTGAGGTGTGGGGGTGCAGGCTCCAAGCAGCCTGTGCTTTGGTCCTGGCCCTGGGGGCAAACACGGGAACTGTGGGGGCAAACACCACCGCCCTCAGTGCTGCAGGGCTCCCCTGGACCGCAGCGGTGGGACAGGGACACGAGGCTGCACAGCACCGCTCGCCTGGCCCTGACCTCAGGTAAAGGTGCTCCTGGGCTGGAGTCAGGACTCATCCCAGCATTCCCAATGCCCCAGAGAAAAATCCCAGTGGCGTTTGGCCCCGGGAAGGGTCAGCTCAGGCCAGCTGAGGGCACAGGAGCTGCCACAGCCCTGTCACAGAAATCACCACAGTCGTGTTTTCACAAGGCCAGGGCTCCCAAACCCCCAGTGCTGACAGACCCCCCAGTGCAGGGGGTCCTGCAGCAGGAGCCAACCTCCCTCCTGGGAGCCCTGTGACACCCCCAGGACACCAGGCTCGGGGAGCCCAGGTACCCCAGCCCGGAGTGTCTGGGCTCGGGAAGGAGCTGGCCGTGGACCTTGTCCTCGCAGCCCTCGAGGGACACACGGGGCTGCGGCACCACCAGTCTGGGGGTCTCAGCTGCCCCACTCGGGAGCTGGGGGTCTCACACAGGCAGGCTCCCAGGGAATGGCCGATGTCCCCTTAGGTCCCAGCTGGAGGAGCTTTGTGCAGGGCAGTGACACCAGCCAAGGCTGAAGGTGACTGGCAGGGCACAGGGAGCCAATGGTCCCTGCGTGTCCCAGCCCAGGCGGTTCCAGGATCCTCAGAAGTGGGGGATGAACAGCACCTCTGGCACTGGACACCAGTGAGACCCCCAGGCAACTGGAACCTCTCCTGCTCGCTGTCCCTGGACACCAGGTCCCTCATCCTGCACTGCTCCCTCAACTCCAGTGCACACAGTGACAGTCCCCTGGCTCTGGCAGGACCAGGAACAAAGGCATGGATGCCACCATGCCCCAAAAATCTGAATTTACTTGAAATTGTGTGAACTCACCTCAAACGCTGAGCTTTCCTTCAGGAGCCTGAGCAGGAGGAGTGGCTACAGCTCAGCCCTGGAGCTCCAGCCCACAGCCAAAGGTGTGGGGCTCACTTGCAGCAGGTGGAGGCAGCCAGAGGTCATGGAATCAGTTTGGGCTGAGGAACCTTTAAAGCTCACCCAGTTCCACCCCCCTGCATGGGCAGGGACACCTTCCACGAGAGCAGGGTGCTCCAGGTCCTGTCCAACCTGGCCTTGGACACTTCAGTGTGAAGGTGACACTGCCAGAGCTGGCCCCAGAGTGCTGAACCACTCATTCCTGCTGAGAAGGACCCTCAGGGCCACTCCTGTCCCTGTCACCACCAGGTGACTTCACATTCTGCGTCATTACCAAACCCACACCCAGCACGTGCTGCAGCAGCACCGGGAAGGCAGACACAGCCCAGAACAAACCAACACTGGCCTGGGACACAGCAGGGGACAGGAGCAGCTGCAGTGTCCCTTTTCTGCCATGAACAGTGCCCCCAGCAGCACACACCTGAGCCCACACGTCACCGGTCCCAGCCTGCACTGCACACAGCTCATTTCAGCTCACACACAGGTGGTTCCACTTTCCCAACATTTATTCCTCCCACACCTGTCCCCAGCGGTGTCAGAACTTCTGGAACTGTTTCTTGGTGCCTGCAGCCTTGGTCACCTTGAGCACGTTGAAGCGCACGGTCTTGCTGAGGGGGCGGCACTCGCCCACTGTCACGATGTCCCCAATCTGCACGTCCCTGCAATGACACCTGGGCGTCAGGGAGCTCCTAGGGCTCACCTGGCCCTCAGAGCCTCCTCCGGGGACAGGCAGTGCCTGGAACCTGCCCTGTGCGGTTCAGTAGATGCCAGTGGCATTGTCAGCAGCCCCTCACCCGGGGGACTCTGCAGACCATCGTGAGTTTGAACATCATAACCTGTGAGCAGGTTCCAGGCGAGGACGGGCCGTGAGCCCGCCCAGCAGTGGGGACAGCCCGGGGACAGGCACGCACCTGAAGCAGGGGGACAGGTGCACGGACATGTTCTTGTGGCGCTTCTCGAAGCGGTTGTACTTGCGGATGTAGTGCAGGTAATCGCGGCGGATGACGATCGTGCGCTGCATCTTCATCTTGGTCACCACCCCTGCGCCAGGGACGCACACTGAGACACGGGGGGCTCCGGGGGGCCGCCAGGCATCCCTGTGGCACCTGGCAGCAACACGCCCCGGCCCCAGGGATCCCTCCTTGCTTACTGGCCGCGCAGTGCCAGCCCACAGCCTCCCCGCTTCTGTCACAAAAACACTGTGGCTCTTCTCCACACCCTTCTAGCACACTCCCCCAGCTCCCATCCCGCCCCCACCTGCCCTCCTGGTCCTGTCCCCTGCATCAGTGAAGCCATGTGGCAGTGTCGTCAGGCCCGCGTGGGCTCGGCAGACCATCGTGAGATTGCCATCATTTGCGGGACCAGGACCGGGGCAGGCCACAGGGACCTCGGGGGTTGGTTACCTTGGTTACCTGCCCCACATCTGCCACGGGACTCCTCTGGGGATGCTCCAGCTCACCTGAGAGTATGCGGCCCCGGATGGAGACGTTGCCCGTGAAGGGACACTTTTTGTCGATGTAGGTGCCCTCGATGGCCTGCAGAGACAGGCAGCTGTCAGGGGGGCAGACACAGCCCGTGTGCCACCAGAGCCCACAGAGCCCACAGACACAGGTGGGGAAAAGCCACCAGAGGCCTCGAGTCCAAGCAGCACTGCCAAGGCCACCTCTGACCCCATCCCAAAATGCCACACCCACTTCAGGGCCACCACGGCCCCCAGCCCAGGCCCCCTCACCTCCTTCGGGGTCTTGAAGCCCAGCCCCACATTGCGGTAGTAGCGGGGCAACTTCTCCTTGCCCCCCTCGCCCAGCAGCACCCGCTTCTTGTTCTGGAAGATCGTCGGCTGCTTCTGGTAGGCGCGTTCCGTCTGGGGGTGGGGACAGCGGGGGGTCAGCACGGGGCCGGCACCGGGGGGAGCGAGCCCCCGAGACCCCCGGCAAGCGAACTCGGCACCGAGAGTGAGCCCAGCCCCGGGGCACCGAGTCCCTGCCGCGCCTTCCCCGCAAAACCCCGGAGCACTCAGACCAGCCCCGGGACACCGGCCCCTCTGCCCCCCCCCCAAACCCCGGGCACCGAGGTGTCCGCTGCCCCAGCACCCCGGAGCGCGGCACCCTGTCCTCCCCCGCCGCCCCGGTGTACCGAGAGCCGCCCCCTCCCCAAAACCCCTGTGGCCAGTCGAGAAGCCCCCGCCCTCGCCGGCTACGAGATTCCACCCCCACTTCGCTCCACCGACCCTGGGGAACGGGTCCCCCGCGGGGAACGGGCCTCCACACCCAGATCCCCCACACCTCCCCTCATCATCCTCCCCACTCCCCGGACCGAGCGCCTCTCCCGCACGCCGCCTCTCCCCGGGCCGAGCCGCCTCCCCCGCGCCCCCCACCAGCGCTGGGCCGGTATCATCCTCTCAGGGTCCCCCCGAGACTGTGCCGCGCTGTCCCGGGGCCGTGCTGGGGCCATGCCGGGGCTGTCCCGGGGCCGTGCCGGGGCCCCGCGCAGCACCCACCTGCGTGTCCGCCATCTTGGCGAGCGCGGCCGGAAAGAGGCCGCGGAGCGCGCGGGGTGCGGGTTAAACCGGGGCGGGGCCAGGGGCAGGAAGTGACGTCACGCGGCCGGTGTGAGGCGGCGGGGCCGGAAAGGCGGAAACGGCTCCGGAATTCCTGAGGGGAGCGGGAACGGAGCGGCCCCGAGAGCTCCGGGGTGCCGGCTGTGCCCTCCCTGTGCCCAGCCGGAGCACTCAGTGCCACCCCCAGGGGACACCTGCAGGGATGGGCACTGCAAAGCTCCCTGGGCAGCCCCTGCCAAGGCCTGAGCACCCTTTCCATGGGCAAATTCCTGCTGCTGGCCCAGCTGAGCCTGCCCTGGCCCAGCCTGAGGCCGTTCCCTCTGCTCCTGTCCCTGTTCCCTGGAGCAGAGCCCGACCCCCCGGCTGTCCCCTCCTGGCAGGGACTTGTGCAGAGCCACAAGGGCCCCTGAGCCTCCTTTGCTCCAGGCTCAGCCCCTTCCCAGCTCTGTTTCCTGCCCTGGACATGCTCCAGCCCCTCCGTGTCCTTCCTGAATTAAGGGACCCAGAAGTGGCTCAGCCCTCGAGGTGTGGCCTCAGCAGTGCCAGCACAGGGGACAATCCCTGCCTTGGTGGCCGCAGTGTCTCTGGTACAGACAGGAGCTCATGTGGGGCAAAACCCCGAAGAGGTGAGTGGGAGTTGGTCACAGATGGATTGGCAATTGTGAAAAGGCTCGGCTGAGGGCTGGAACTGCACATAACACGGGCAGCACCCCAGGTCTGGCTCTGTCCCTTTGCTGGCTGGCTGACGGTGCACACTGCTGGGGACAAGGCGGGATACCGCTCACCCCACTCTCCTCCCCACAGTATGCCCCGTGCAGCTGGAGAAAAGCTGGACACTGACTGGAATAAACACGTGAACTACTGAAATCCAGACATTGTCCAGTGCCAGTTCCCACAGGTCACACAGCCAGGGCGTGTTTGGGACACAGCATGGAGCCGTGGCTCAGAGGGTGCCCCCAGAACGCCCAGGAGCCACCAGCACTGGGGCTCCGTCCCCTTCAGCCTCAGCCCATCCCACCCCCATCCTCATCATCCCCATCCCATCCCAAGCGTGTGCATCTCCCCCCTCACCCCAGGAACAGCAGGAAGCCTCTGTGTGAGGGCCATGAACGGTCCCAGGGGTGTCCCCAGGGGTGTCCCCGGCCAGTGCTGGATCGGAACTGCGGTGGCACCTGGGCCCAGGGCACCCCACACATGGGACACCAGGGCTGGCACCTGCTCCATGAGCTGCCCGCTGTCCCTGACAGTCACAGCCTCACCCCAGGGCCCCCAGAGCTGGGGGAGCAGACACTCAGGGGTGTCTCAGGCCAGCAGCAGGACGCGGTCACCCGGCCGTGCAGGGGTGCCCTGGCCAGCCCCCCAGCCCTGCACAGACCGGGGAGGCGATGCCCTCAATCAGACCCTTTATTCCCAAGGGTTGTACACAGCACAGACACACATCCCCTCCCCATGCACAGCCCCCCCAGCCCCAGCCCCGGGGGTTGCATAGAGAGCGGCCGGGTGGGGCCGAGGGGGGCAGAGCCAGCCCGCCCCGCGCCCCCCGCCCTGCGAGCCCCGGGGGCCCCAGGGTCCTGCCCTGCTCCCCCCGGGGCACCAGGCGGGGCCGGCCTCTCGTGTCCAAAGTGCAGCCCGGCCTCGGCCCAGCTCCGCCCCAATAAATTAAAAAGGTCCGAGTCCGGGTTAAAAAGGGGGCGCGGGGCTCACTCCTCGGGGGGCTCGGTGAGGAACGGGGAGGTGACGGCGTGGGCCTGGGCGATGGCCGCCAGCTCCTTGAGGAACTCGCTGAAGATGACGGCGCAGTAGACGGCGTTGCGCACGCGCAGGGCCTCGCCGTGCCGCGCCGGGGGGGCCAGGGGGTGCAGCCCCCCGTCCCGCAGCCCCTGCAGCGCCAGCTGCGCCGCGTGCCGCGCGCGCGTCGGGCTGTTGGCGTGGCGCAGCAGCAGCTCCCCCAGGGACGGCTTCCTGCTGCGGGCTGGGGCACACGGGGGGATCAGGGACACCGGGCTGGGGGGACGGGGGCACCCAGCCCCCAGCACAGCCCCCAGCCCAGACCCCAGGGACAGCTCGTGGCTGTGCGCACACAGGGGATGGCACCCAGCCCTCAGTGCAGCCCTCAGCCCCCCACACCATCTCCAGCCCTCCTCATCACACAACACACAACCCCCAGGCCCTCTCCCCAGTCCCTGCACAGACCCTGCACCCCACCCAGACACCAGACTCCCAAAGCAAGCCCCAGCCCTTGTACACTGCAGCATGCAGCCTACTGCACACCCCAAGCCCCCTGTGCAGCCCCCAGCCCCTACACAACACACTGTGCAGACCCCAGACCCCAGGCAACACACAGTGCAGCCCCCAGCCCCACGTGCCAGTCCCGGCTGCCTGCAGAACCCACAGCCCCCCACCCACGGCCATGTCCTCACCCAGGGTGTCCGTGCGCCGCAGGGCAGGGACAGCCCCGGGCCCCTCAGCCCAGTCCAGCCGCCCCCGGGCAATCAGGTACTTCTTGGCCTTGAAGAGCAGCGCTGGGAAATCCTCTTGAGTGGCAGCAAAGCTCTCGATCTTGTTCTTCACCGAGCCCAGCACCTGCAGGACCACAGCACAGGGGTCCCCACAGGAACAGGGGTCCCCATCAGATGGGGTGTTCCCTTGAGAACAGGGTACCCCCACAGGAAAGGGGGGGTCTCCACAGTAACAGGGGACCCAGAGGGGGTTACAGCCACAGGGGACATAGGGCAGGGGTGGGCTGGGCAGCACAGGGCAAACAGCACTCTTGGCATTAAAAAGGGTTAAAACCCTTTCCAACACCTTCCCATGACTCCATGAGGGTAGGGGCTCCCCGAGGGCCATACCTGGAGCAGGGACTTGACACTGGGCTGGAAGACCATGTTGGTGTTGAGCAGGAAGGAGCGGAGCAGGGGCTGGGGGTAGCAGGCCAGCTGGGCCACCAGCCCCGTCAGCAGGAAGTTGACATACAGAGAGTTGTGGGGCATGTTCTCCAGCTTCCCGAACAGCACTGACACGAAGGGGCCTGGGGACACGGGGGGGTCAGGCAGGGCCCCGCGGGGAGCTGGGACCCTCCGTGTCCCCCCGTGCCCACCTGTGAAGGGCTGGCTGGGGGGCGGCCCCACCGCCCGCGGCGGGCTGGCCACCACCTGCGCCAGGGGGTCTGGGGGCCGTGGCGGCGCCCGCCCGGTGCCTGCGTCCCCCTCAGGCAGCGCCGTGAAGCTGGCAAAGGCCTCCTCCTCCTCGTGGGACAAGGGCGGCTCAGGGGGTTCCGTGGGGGTGGCCGGGGTCCCCCCCACGCCCCCGTTCTGCATCTCGGCCTCAATCTCACGCAGCTCCTCCGTGAAGGTCTCGATGGAGACGCCGGCACCAGGGGGCTCGGCGGGCACGCGGGCCAGCAGCTCCTCCAACAGCGAGTCCACCGAGGGCAGAGGCTCCCAGCCAGGGGGCCGCGCCCGAGGGGCCCCGTTCGGTGCCCCCCCGCCGCCCTCCCCCTCGCCCTGGGGGCTCCGACGGACCTTCTTCACCACCACGTCCCCCTCCGGCCGCCCCGGCTCGGCCGCCCCGAGCGCCCCGTTCACCAGCGTCCCCCCCTCCCGGGGCTCGGGGCCAGGCCCCCCCGCCCTGGGCTCATCGCCCGCGAGGGGCCCCCCCAGCGCCTCCCGCGCCCCCTCCTCGGGCAGCCCCCGCTTCTTAGTCCGTGGGGTGGGGGGCCCCGGGGGCCGCCCCGGGGGGCTGTCGGGGTCGGGCGTGGGGCCGGGGGCACGGGGGTCCTCGCCGTCGTAGGGCGCCGACCAGACGCGGCAGGCCCAGGCGCAGCGGTCGATGCTGTGCCGCGCGTCCCGCAGGTACTCCAGGTAGTTCCTGTCCAGCTCCGCCACCTCGTCCCGGGGGCCGGGCCGGGAGGGGCTGCCCGCGGGGGGCCCGGGGGAGCGGGGGGCAGCAGCCTCGGCGGGGGCCGCGCCGGCCTGGCGCATGAAGAAGGAGAGGCGGGACGGCGTGGAGGGCTTCGGTGCCGGGGGAGCGTCTGCGCCGGGGCTGCCGTGGCCTGCAGGGGACGCGGGGTCAGCACCGGGGGGCAGCACCGGCCTGCGGGAATTGCAGGTGCCGCGGGGATGGTGGCACGAGGCTCAGCACTGAACTGGCAGAGGAATGGGGTCCCAGCGGCTGCAGGGGTGGCACAGGGGAGCCCAGTGCCAGGGCTCGAGTATGTGGGGATGGCATGGCACGGGGGAGTGTGCCAGGATGGGGTGAGGATGGGGCTCAAGTTGCCACAGGAATGGCACCAGGGGCTCAGTGCTGAGCTGGGACAGGGTCCAAGGGGACAGCAAGGCAGAGCTCAGCAATAGGACAGGACAGGGCCAGGGTATGAGGGGGCCATAGGGATGGCACAGCTGGGACTCATCCACAAGCTGGAGCAGAGGTGGGTTACAAGTGGCCATGGAGACCCCAGGAGAGGGCTCCACATCAAGCCAGGAGGAGGACAGGGTCTAAGGGGCCACAGGGATAGCATGGGACAGCTCAGTGCCAAGCCAGGGTAGGAAAGGAGTCTGAGGGGCAGCAGGGATCCTGGGAGAGGGCTCAGGGTCAGGCCAGGGGCCATGGGGAGTGTGGGCTGGGGCTCTGAGGGGCCACAGTGGCGTACCCCTGGCCCGGGCGGGGGGCTCCTCGTCCCGGTCGCGGGGCGGCGGGGGGCTCTCGGGCCGGCAGCAGCGCGGGATGAGGGACAGGAACTTGGCCGCTGTCTTCCCGTAGATGTCCAGGTCCCGCACCGCCCGCTTCTGGCTCAGCATCACATGGCTGCAGGGCAGCAGGTACCTGAGGGCAGGGTGGCACAGGGCAGCTGCAGGAGACACACGGGACAGGGACCCTCCACAGGACCCCAGCCCCTTCACAGTGGGGCAAATGATGTGGCTGCCTCACATCCGCATGCCCACCGGGGAGCAACTCCCCAGGCCCATCCCCGGAGCAGGCCAGCAGCAGGTGACCCCCAGCCCTCTCACCTGAGCACCAGCTGCAGCATCACATCCTCGCAGTTGAGGCTGAGCAGGGTCCGGAAGAGGCTCAGGGACACCATGCACAGCTGGGGACAGTGCAGGGTGTCAGAGGGGCAGCGGAGCAGGCAGGGGGCAGTGCCACCCGGCCCACGGCAGGACAGGGGAAGGGGATGGGAATGGGATGGGACAAGGATGGGGACATTGGGGATGGGACACAGATGAGGACGGGGATGTGGGGGGCACGGGGCTCACCCGGGAGTTGCTGTTGATGCGGCCCACCAGCGTGTCCAGGATGGTGGTGTTGTCGTGCCGGTGCAGCAGCACGAAGCGCAGGAAGGTTTTCAGCAGCGCTGTCTCACTGACGCTGCGCAGGAACAGGTCCAGGTATGCCGTGCTCGCAATCATCTCCTCCACCGAGGTCTGCAGGAGGGGCACGTGCAGCTGGGGGCCGCAGGGACGGGCGCCACGGGGCCCTGCCCACCCACACGGGCAGCGGTACGGGCAGGAGACCCCCATTCCACACCTGCTGCCGGGGTCCCTCACCTTGTGCAGCGCCGGCCCCATGACGGGCACGAGGAACCCGTTGTGGACGTAATCCACCAACTGCTTCTGCACCAGTGGGTGGGCGACCTGAGGGGCCGCAGGGGGGTCAGGCAGCCCCCTATGGGGCTGGGAGTCCCTCTCAGCAGCCCCTCAGCCCCACCTGGATGACGGCATTGCAGAACTCAAGCGAGTTCATGAAGAGGACGAGGGAGGAGACACCGATCCAGTCCTCGCGCCGCAGGAAGTGCCAGTCATCTCCTCGCACCTCGATCTTGCGGGGCAGGGAGGAGTACAGGGCGCTCAGGCCCGTGGCCAGCACCTGGGAACACATGTACTCGGCTGCCCCGCAGCCCCTCGCACCTCCGGCTGCTGCACCCAACCAGCCTTCTCCAAACCCCAGCAACCTGCCCCTCACAAACCTGCCCCACTCCAGCGCTCCAGGCAGGGCAGCTGGGCTGGTCCCTGCCCACCACTGAGCCCAGGGAGTGGTCCCCTCATCCCCAGCCCAGCACTGGGCCCTCCATCATCTCCAAGCCTCCCATCACCACCAAGTCCCCCTATCATCTCCAAGCACCCTGTTCCCAGGCCCCTCATCCCCAAGCTCTCCATCATCTCCAGGCTACTTGGAGGCTACTTGTCACCCCCAAGCCCCCCATCACTTGCGGACCTTCCAACACCCCCAGATCCCCCATCATCTCCAAGCCCTCTATCCCAAAGCTCTCCATCATTTGCAAGCTCTCCATCGCCCAGCTTCCATCATTCCCAAGCCCCCATAATCCCCAGCCCTGTCCCCCACCAACCCCAAGCCAGGGCAGGACTTCTCCCTCTGGGCCTGTCCATGGCTCTTGCCCGAGCTGGCCCAGCTCTGCCAGCAGTGCAGGGTCCCAGCAGCATCCCAGGGAGGGGACATCACCCTGGGGAGGGGAGCGCTGCCCCAGGAGGGGACGGCCCGCGGGGACGCGTACCGGGCAGAAGTAGGAGTTGTCGGTGATGGACTGGGCCACGGCGCGGTTGCTGGCAGACATGGCCATGATGAGCAGCAGCGCGTCCCGTGCCTGCTGGCCCCGTGTGCCCTCGTGGTGGATGAAGGGGATGAGGAGCGAGAAGATGATGAGGTTGGCGGGGCCCTGGTCCGTGTGGCTGTGGAAGAAGAGCTCCAGGATGGCCGGCTCGCGCGCCACGGAGACGCAGAGCTGGTTGAGCAGCAGCACCAGGCTGTTCTCCAGCGGGGCCGAGGCGGGCTCGGCGCACACGCTCAGCAGGCGCAGCAGCGGCGTCAGCACCGGCTTGTGCCGCAGCAGGGGCTGCCGGGCCTGGCTGATCAGCATCTCGTACAGCTTCAGCTGCTCCACCTGCACACGAGGACACGGAGGGAAAGGTACAGAGATCACCCGGTCCTGCTGTTCCTCCAGCACAACCCAGCCCACTCAGCTATGTCCCCAGGTGCCACATCCACATGGCTGTGAAATCCCCCCAGGGCTGGGGATTCCAGCACTGCCCTGGGCCATCTGTGACAGAGTTTTCAGGACAGCTCGGGTAGTTCAACCCCAATCCAACCTGAACTTGCCACGGGACAGTGCCCTGCCCTTGGCCAGGCTGACCCTCAACCCAGCACCTTCACCCTTCAGATCCAGCCTGTCCCAACCTCCCCACAAACCCCCCAGCAGCGCAGACCCCTGTGCTCCCCTCACTCAGACCTTCCTCTCCTCGGTGAAGTCGCCCTGCAGATGCCAGCACAGGAGCCGCTCCAGCAGGTTCTCAGCAGCCACAAACTCCAGGATGGGCCCGCAGGCCATGTCCCCGTCCCCCTGTGACCTGTCCTTGTCCCCGTCCCCCCAGGGCCGGTCCTCAGCCAGCAGATTCAGCATCTGGTAGGTGTTGTTGCGGACGGCACTGAGGTCATCGGGGGCCGGTTTGCTCCCGCGCCGCTCCAGGATCCGCAGCACCTGTGGGAGGGGGCCTGGCAGTGAGGGCTGGGGGCTGCAGGGTCGGGGGATCCTCACTGCCCCCAGCCCTGCTCACCTGTGCCCAGTGGTTCTTGAAGACCATGAGGCAGGTCTCGGGGTCAGCGGTGACGGGGGGCTGCAGGCTGGCGCTGCGGGGGGCTCGCTGCCCGCCCGCCCGAGGGGTCAGCTTGCTCAGCCAGCTCATCCTCTCCATCGGCACGGGGTCACACACAGCTCCGGGGCACCCCAGCCAGGCTGGACACGGCCTGGCACCACCGTGGGGGCACAGCGGAGCGGGCAGGGTGCCAGGGTCCTCTCTCCATGCTGCTGCCAGCGGGCTGCAGGGAGAGGGGCCGTCAGAGAGCCCAGCCCCACCTCACGGCCAGCAGCAGGGAGGGAGACAGAAGGGGAAGGAGGAGGGAAGCCAGGAAGGAAGAAAGTCAGGAGGAAAGGAAGGCAATCAAGAGGAAAGGCAGGCAGGAGAGACAGCAGTGGGAACTGGGCTGGGCAAGAGTGCTGGGGCAGTGGTGGCTGGAGGACTCTGGATCCCGGTCCTGCTCACACCCAGTACTGGACTTTAAACCGGGAACTGGCCCAGCATGGGTGTGGGGAGTACCCAGCAGCCACAGGAACACCAGGACAGCTGGGACAGCTGCCCACCCCCATGCTCAGCAGCACCCACGGCCGGCGCAGCACGACAGCGCTGCCAGGATATTTATAGTGCCCCGTGCCCCAGCACCACCAGTGCCACCGCAGGCACCAGCACGGGACTGAGCACTGAGGCCCCAGAGCCGGCAGCCCCGGCGTGCCTGGGGCAGAGACACGCCGCAGGGGCTCCCCAGTCCCCCACCAGCACATGGGGAGGGCAGTGCCTTTGAGAGCCAGTGCCACAGCCCTTGCATGGCGCTTGGGGAAGTGAAAGTGCCATTAAAGACACGCCAAACCACAGGGGCAGGAAGGGAAAGTGGCTGAAGCTGGGGCAGTGGGACACAGCACGGGCCTGTCTATTTATACCCAGCTCAGCCTGTCCCACCCACAGCCAGCGCTCGTGTGGCTGCTAAAGTTAGAGCCACTGAATGCCAGGGCAGTGCCAGCCCTGCCACCCAGCACGACGGCCCCAGCAGGAACACGGAGCCAAAGGCCTCACTGTGGCACACTGGGGGGTCCCTGTGCAGGGACCCGTGTGACATACGGCCAGAGCCATGCTGGCAGGACAGGGACACCAGCTGTCACCACTTCTCTCCTGATACCAGTGCCCCCTCACCCCAGCCTGACTGTGCCTGTCACATACCAAAGCACCCAGCCACTGGGGCACAGCAGGGGCTGTGGCACCACCCCAGTGTCACCTGGATGGGCTGTGGTGGGGCAGCACCCTCCACCGGGGCAGCAATTAGCCAGAGACAGGGGGGTGACCAGGTGCCACCAGACCAGGGAAAGGGACACTGCAGGCAGGGACACCGAGGGCACAGGGACATCAGGTGCCACCAGGGCAGGGACAGGGATACTGGGGCACGGCCACCATGGGCAGAGGATGGCACCCGGTGCCAGGAGGTTGTGGGTGATGAGCACCGGCCCCCCGATGCACCCGGGAACCGAAGCACCGTGCGGGGGTCACCGAGGGGTCGCCAGGGCGGTCGCCGGTCGGGCCGGTGGTCCGGGTGAGGCGGGGGGCTGTCCCAGCCCGGGGCTGCCCGCCGCGCCGGGGCCGCGGTCCCCAGCCCGCGGGAGGTGCTGCTCACTTGGGCATCCTCAGTCCCGGCGCCACGGAGACACCGGCACCGGGACGCCTGAGGCTCCGGGGTCACGCGCAACCGGGAGCCCTGGATGCCGCGGGGCCGGGCCGCCTACCTGGGTCAAGGTCGCGGCGGTCCCGTCCCGTCAGCGCCGCACCTGCGGAGGGCAGAGGAGGCGTCGGGCGCGGGGTCGGGACCCCCGGGAGGGACTGGGCCCCTCGCCCTCGGCACTGCGGCCCGCCCGGACCCGTCCCCGCCGCGGCCCCTCACCCCGACAGCGCCCGGGCCGGGCCGGTCCCTCCGGCCCCGCGCGGCCAAGGGCGGGCGGCGGCCCGGGCAGCCCGGCACCGCGGCAGAAGGGCGGCTGGACCTGCCCCGAGGCGGGCCCCGCGCTCCCGACGCCATCTTCCCGCCGCGCCCGACGCACCGCGCGCGCTGGCCACGCCCACCGCGGCCGGGCACGCCCACCGCGGCACGGGGACACGCCCACCGCGGCACGGGAATACGCCCACACGCCTCGGTGGGCGTGGCCTCTCCGGCAAAGTCCGAGCGCTCATTGGCTAGGCCGTGAGTGGGGCGGGGCCGGGGCGCGTGGGAACCGGGTACCGGGACAGGCGGTACCGGGACAGACGGTACCGGGTACCCTGTACGAGCACCCCCGGAGGGGGCATCCTCAGAAACCGGGAGCCCCTCTGCGCCGGGCAGCGGTAACCGGGCACTCAGGTGCTGGGGCTCCCGCCACCGAGAGCCCCAGTACGGGCACCGCTCGGAACCGGGCACCCCGCCGGCCCAGCCACCCCTGTACGGGGACCCCCCGTAACTGCGCACCCCAGTACCGGGTAACCCTGCACCGGATAACCCCTGCACACTGCACTTCTCGGAACTGAGCACCTCGGAATCCGGCACTCCGGTGCCGGGACCCCAGAACCCCTCTCCCGGGCACCCAGAAACGGGCCCTCCCTGGCCTGGACATCCTTGTGGCAGATAACCTTGTACCGGGCACCCCTGTGCCAGGCAGCCCCGTGCCAGGTGCTGGGACCCGCCGCCGGCTCTGCACCGGGCGCTGCCAGGCACCGGCTGTTGTTCCTGGAGGCTAACCTGGGCCCCGCACACCTGGCCGCGGCTCCGTGCCCCGGCGTGCCCGGTGGCCCTGGCACGGGGCTGCCTGGCACAGGTGTCCCAGGGGCCGGCGGGTACCTGGGGACCCCTCGTTGCTGGGACACGCCCGGTGCCGCAGGAGCCGCGTGGCTGCGTCCCTCGAGGAGCCACGCCCGGTACCGGGGCAGGCGGCAGCACCCGGCGGTGCTCAGGTGCAGGACCGCGCAAACCGGGACGCACAGGATTCCCGCCGAGAAGGATCCTGCCGGGACCCTCGGCTCCCTCCTGTCCTGCCGCTGGGCCGGGCTCTGGAGCCATGGCCACAGCCGGGGCTGGCACCGGCACCGGTCACGGCACGGGGTGAGCGGGGCACGGCGTGAGCGGGGCACGGCTGCTCCTGGGGGCTGGGGTACGGGACCCCCTCAGTCCCACAGGTGCTGGGGCCTGGCTGAGCCACAGAGCCACCGGCACCCGGGGCTGGGTGCGGGCAGAGGGGCCCCACACGGGGACAGAGCGACCCCCGGCCCCTCTGTGCCCCCAGCCGCGCTGCCACCCCCCGGAGCTGGAGCCTGGACCCCGCCGGGGACTGGCACTACAGGTGGATCAGCCTCATGGTGCTGCCCATCCTTTACAACTGGGTCGTCCTCATCCTCAGGTGCCAGGCGGGGGGGTTGGGGTGCGGGTGGGGGTGTCCTGGCCCCGTCCCAGCGATGCCCCTCGTACCCCAGGTGCTGCTTCCCCGAGGTGCAGGAGGCACACGCGGGGCTGTGGCAGGCCCTGGACGGGCTCAGCGACGCGCTGTACCTGCTGGACATCGCCGTGCACCTCCACACAGGTACGGACACACGGACACACGGACACACAGGTACACCGTCACACAGGTGTGTACACACACACGCACACAGACACACAGAAACACAGACGGGTACACAGACACACAGACACACACATACAGATACACACGGACACACAGGTGTGTACACACACACGGACACACACACGGACACACAGGTGCACAGACACACAGGTGTGTACACAGACATACACAGGTACGTACACACATAAACGCACAGGTGTGTAGCTGTACATACACACATGTGTGCAGATGTGTACACACACGCACACACAGAGACATGCAGGTGTGTACCTGTACACACACACAAACACACACGTGTGCAGGTGTGTACATGTACATACACACACACACACAATGTGCAGGTGTGTACATGTATATACACACACATTGTGCAGGTGTGTACCTGTACACACACACAAACACACACGTGTGCAGGTGTGTACATGTACATACACACACACACACAATGTGCAGGTGTGTACATGAACGTACACACAGGTGCACTCCCACCCTGTACAGCCACCCCCAGCCCCACACAGAGGATGTCTGGGTGGGTGGGTGGTCTTGAGTCTCGGCACCCACCACTCAGCCCCATGGCAGCCCAGGGAGCCACCAGTGGCATCCCCCAGGGTGCCCACCCAGGGTTCCTGTGCCTCCCTGTGCCCCAGGCTGGGCACCTGCGTGGGCCCCTCTGCGAGCCCTCTCCCATCCCAGGCAGGTCCCGAGCAGCCCCTGCCCTCCAGGACAAATCCCCTGGAGTGCCGTGGCTGCCCCGGCTGCCCTCCCAGGTTTCCTGGAGGACGGGATCCTGGTGCAGGACGTCAGCCGGACGCGGCGGCGCTATCTGGCCTCCTGGACCTTCCCCTGGGATGTGATGGCCGTGCTGCCCACCGAGCTGCTCTGTCTGCTCCCAGGGGTCCCGAGGGTCCCTGGGGTGCCAGCAGCACGTGCCAACCGCTGCCTGCGGGTGCCGCGGCTCTTCGAGGCCTTCGACCGGTGTGAGACGCGCACGGCCTGGCCCAACGTGTTCCGCATGGCCAAGCTGATGCTGTACCTGCTGCTGGGCATCCACTGGCACGGCTGCCTCTACTTGGCGCTGTCGGCACGCCTGGGGCTGGGCGCTGACCCCTGGGTCTGCCCCAGCTTCACGCGACTGCTGCGCCGCTACCTGCACAGCTTCTACTTCTCCACGCTGGTCCTGGCCATGGTGGGCGACACGCCGGAGCCGCAGCGCGAGGAGGAGCTCCTCTTCCTCACCGCCGGCTTCCTCCTGGCCGTGCTGGGCTTCGCCACCATCACCGGCAGCATCAGCACCGTCATCGTGAACCTCAGCTCGTCCGCCACCGCCTTCTACCCCGACGCGGGGCCGGTGCGGCGGTACCTGCGGGCGCGGGGCGTGGACGGGCGGCTGGCGGGGCGCGTGGTGCGCTGGCACCAGCACCTGCGGGCGCAGCGCAAGCTGCCGGCCGAGTGGGACGCGCTGCAGCACCTGCCGCGGGGGCTGCGGGCCGAGGTGGCGGCCGGCGTGCACCTGGCGGCCCTGCGGCGCGTGGGGCTGTTCCGCGGGTGGGAGCACGGCGTGCTGCGGCAGCTGGTGCTGCGCCTGCGGCCGCAGGTCTTCGGCCCCGGCGAGTTCGTGTGCCGGCGCGGGGACGTGGGCCGCGAGATGTACTTCATCCGCGAGGGCCGCCTGGCCGTGGTGGCCGAGGACGGCGTCACGCAGCTGGCCGTGCTGGGCGAGGGGCTCTACTTCGGGGAGATCAGCCTCATCAACATCAAGGGTGAGCTCCACGCTGCGCCCCGGCGCTGCCCCGTGGTCCCCTCGGGCTCACGGCCCCTGCCCCACAGGCAACATGGCAGGGAACCGGCGCACGGCCAACATCCTGAGCATCGGCTACTCAGACCTGTTCTGCCTGGGCAAGGAGGACCTGGCGGAGGTGCTGGCCGAGTTCCCCCGTGCCCGCGCTGCCATGGAGGCCAAGGGCCGGGAGCTGCTGCTGCGCATGGGCCAGCTCGACACCGCAGCTGAGGCGGCGGCACTGGCGGCTGGGGCCGAGGCGGAGCGGCGGCTGCAGGGGCTGGAGGTGGCCCTGGAGGGGCTCCAGACACGGGCAGCCCGGCTGCTGGCACAGCTGGAGGCCAGTGCCCTGCGCATGGCCCTGCGCGTCCGGCGCCTCGAGGGACGGCTGCAGCTGCGGGACAGGGCAGTGCGGGACAGAGCGGTGCGGGACCGGGCAGTGCAGGACAGGGCAGTGCGGGACAGGGCGGTGCGGGCAGATGGGGCAGCAGGAGCGGCCTCACCGCAGCAGCCTGCCGGCCCACAGGGTCCTACGTGGGGACAGGGCCCCCCCAGAGTGCAGGGTTCCAAGGCTCAGGCTGTCCTCAGGGCACACGGTCCTCCCCGGGAACAGGGTCCCTCCGAGGGGCAGGGTGCCCCCAGGGCACAGGGTCCTGCCCGCGAGCCAGGTTCTGCAGGAGGACAGGGTCCCACTGGGGTGCAGGGCCCCTCCAAGGCACAGGGTCCCCACAGAGCACAGGGTCCCAGCGACATGCAAGGTGCTCCCAAAGCACAGGATAGCCCCATGGTGCAGGGGCCCCTCAGGGCACGGGGTCCTCGTGGCGTGTATGGTCTCAGGAGGGCACCGGCTCTGCTCAAGGCACATGGTACCCCCATGGTAGAGGGTCCCCTCAGGGCACAGGAGCTGCCCAGGGCACGGAGGCAGACTGGGACACGAGGTCCCAGTGGCATGCATGGTCCTAGCAGGGCACAGGCTCTCCCCGGGGCACGGGGTCCCTCTTGGTCACAGAGGTCCAGAGGGGCGCATGATGTCCCCGGGGCTCAGGGGGTTGGGGTCCCACGAGGGGTGGGGGTGCCGCGGGACTAGCGCCGCGGTGCTGAGGGGTGACCTGGAGGGGGACACAGCAGCCACCACTGTTGTCGGGTGACACCAACAGTTGCTGTTGCGGGAACGGGACCGGGAGAGGAAGGAGCCGGGATGGGGCCGGGTCAGGGTCACGGAGTTTCGCAGCTCGGGACCCCCAGCCCCGCCGGGCCGTCCCCCAGCCGCAGGGACGCGGTGACAGACACCGCGATGGTGGCCGTCGCCCGGTGCCTCAAGAGCGTTCCCAGCGAGCCCCCCCAAGCTGCCCGACCCGCCCGGGATTCGGGGGGAACCGCACGCCCCGGTACTCCCCGAGCCCCGCTCCCGGTACTCTCCGTGGCCCCGCCCGGCCCCCACCGCCCCGGGCTCCCCCCGCCGCCGCCACCGCCCCCCGCCCCCGGCCCGCCCCGCGCCGGGCGCCGCCCCCGCCTATCCACCGGCGGCTCCGAGCGGATCGGAGCCTCGTCCCTGCCGGAGCCTCCCGGTGCCTGATCCTTCCCGGTGCCTCCTGCCGGAGGAAGGGCGGGGGGAGGCGGGGGGGTCCCCGCCATGGACCCCCGGCCCCTCAACGAGTCCCTGCAGGAGATGCTCTGCCGCTCCGGGAACGGCACCGGGAACGGACCCGGCACCGGCACCGGCAACGGGACCAACAGGACGCTCTGCGACCTCCTCCGCAGGGGCCTCCGCGGGCCCCCGGCGCCCAGAGGTGAGAGCGGGGGCGGGGGGAAGGAGCGGGATGGACCCGGGAGGGGACCCCCCCTCCGTGCCCGGCCCTGCGCTCCCCGCGCTCCGTCCCGCCGTGCCGCCCCGGTGCCCGCCGCCCTGCGCTCCGGTTCTCCCGCTCCCCGACCGGTGCCGCCCCGTCCCCGCCGTGCCCCTCAGCAGCAGGCACCCACCATCCCCGATCCCCGCGCCCCGGCCGCGGGCTCGGTGGCCCCGGCGCTGCCCGGGGGTTCCGGTGCGGATCTGGCGCTGCCGGGGGGAGCACGCCGGGCTGTGCCGGTGGCAGCAGGAGGGCGGAGGGGACTCCGACAGGGACGCCGCGGACACAGACAGCGCCCGCCCCGTACCCCTGCTCCACTGCCGGGGCCGGGACCTCCCGCTGGACCCTCGACTGGGACCACCCCATCCCACCCCCCGGCTGGGGCCCCTGCTCCGGCTCGTCACTCCGCTCTCCGGGCAGGACGTCCCCGGTCCCCGCGCCGCCGGGGGAGCCGAGGCTCAGCACCGAGGCGGAGGGTGGGCGGGATGGGGGCACCCAGCTGGATGAGGGTCCCTCAGCCTCACGGAATTGAGCCGAGGGGCGTGGAGCTCACCCCGAACCCCCGCGGCTGCCACACGGGGGGGAAACGATGCACTCATCTGATGGGTCCCACCGAGCCCGCGCCGTTCACGTCGGAGCCCCGGTGTCCCAGAGCCTGGGCCTGTGCTGGGGCGCCTTTGGGTGCCTTCAGAGCCTGTCTGGGGGACCACCGGGCTACCCTCGGGGTGCCATGGAAATGTCTCTGTGGCGGCCTCGGGAGTGCTTCCAGAGTGCCTCTAGGGTGCCACCTGGGTGCCTCCGGGGTGCCCCGGGGTGCCAGTGCAGCGCGGTGCCCCGCTGCCCGCAGAGCTGGACGTGGCGGTGCGGGTGGTGCTCTACGTGCTGATCTTCGTGCTGAGCGTCGGGGGCAACGCGCTGGTGGTGGCCGTGCTGGCGCTGAACCGGCGGCTGCGCACCGTCACCAACTGCTTCCTGCTGTCGCTGGCCCTGAGTGACCTGCTCCTGGCGCTGTGCTGCATGCCCTTCACCCTGCTGCCCGGCCTCATGGGCGCCTTCATCTTCGGCGACGTCGTCTGCAAGCTCGTGGCCTACCTCATGGGTAGGGTGGGGCACACGGGGGCTTGTCCCCTCTCATGGCTGGGGTGAGGCACGGTGGGGCCCCATCCCTTCCTTGTGGGTACCTGGGGGCACAGGGAGGGGGCTCGTCCCTGCCCCGTGGACACGCGGGGGGTTATCCCTACCTCGTGGGTGCACGGAGTACAGCGGGGGGCTCCAGGAGGAGGTCACGCCGTGCCCACCGACACCCCCCGCTGCCCACAGGGGTCTCGGTGGCCGTGTCCACCTTCAGCCTGGTGGCCATCGCCATCGAGCGCTACAGTGCCATCTGCAACCCGCTGCAGTCGCGCGCCTGGCAGACGCGGTCCCACGCGTGCCGCGTCATCGCGGGCACCTGGGCGCTGGCGGCGCTGCTGATGCTGCCCTACGCCGTGTACAGCACCACGCGGCCCGCCGCCCCCCGCCCGCCCCCCGCACAGTGCACCCACCACTGGCCCAGCGAGCGCGTCCGGCAGGTCTGGTGAGTGCCGGCAGGGAGGGGGAACGCGGCCCTGAGGGGACGCCGGGTGACGGGGGCCACCTGTCCCAGGTACGTGCTGCTGCTCCTCGTGCTGTTCTTCATCCCGGGCGTGGTGATGACGGTGGCGTACGGGCTCATCTCCCGCGAGCTCTACCGGGGCATCCGCTTCGAGCTGGACGTCAAGGGGGAGGTGGCAGGTGAGGGGATGGGGCAGGGGTGACACCGGGGGTGACGCCTGGCTTGACTCCTGTGTGGGCAGAGCGCCCACCCCAGCAGGAGGGGCAGGGCCGAGCCTTCATCCCTGCTCCCCACAGTGGTGTGCTCCTCGGGGACACCCCCCTTTCCCGGGGACCTCCTTGTAGCCTCGGGGTGCAGCATGTCCCCACGGTGCCATTTCCACGTCCCCCGCACCCCCTCCCCTCCTCCTGGAGGGTGCTCCCGCGGTGCTGGGGTGCCGTGCCCGTGACCATGCCTCCTCACTCCGCAGCCCCGCGTGGCACTGGGGGGGACCGAGCCCCCGCCTGCGACGAGGGTGACGGGTGCTACCTGCAGCTGTCGCGTCCGGGCGCGGCTCTGGAGCTGCGGGCGCTGGGGGCGGCCGCGCAGCAGGACCGGGCTCGCATCAACAGCTCGGGGGCGCAGCTGGCGGCCAAGCGGCGCGTGATCCGCATGCTGGTGGTCATCGTGGCCATGTTCTTCCTCTGCTGGCTGCCCATCTTCGCCGCCAACACCTGGCGTGCCTTCGCCCCGCGGGCAGCCCAGCGGGCGCTCTCGGGCACCCCCATCGCCTTCATCCACCTGCTGTCCTACACGTCGGCCTGCGCCAACCCCCTCATCTACTGCTTCATGAACCGCCGCTTCCGAAAGGCCTTCGGGGCCACCTGCGCGGGCTGGGGCTGCCGCCGCGCCTGCCCCCGCCGCCCGCCCGAGGACGAGCCCCCCATGGCCAGCGCCTCGCTCTCCAAGTTCAGCTACACCACCGTCAGCAGCCTGGGGCCCCCCTGAGCCGGCCCCCCGAGCGGGACCCCCCGAGCCCCCGTGGCCAGCACCTTTCTCTCCGAGCTCAGCTACACCTTCCTCAGCAGCCTGGGACCCCTGAGCTAGCCCCCCTTGGGCCCCCCAACACCAGCGCCCGGCCCCCCCGAGCTGCACACCCCCAGCAGGACCCCCCGAGCATGAACCCCTGCCCTGCCAGCACCCCCGTGCCCCGCCCCGGTGTACCCCCAGCCGCCCGCCCTCCCGGGACACCCTGGCCCAGCACCCCCGCTCCATCCCGAGCCCCGGCTGGGTGGCGGCGAGGAGCGGGCGGGAGGAGCCCTGGGCCGGGCAGGTGGGAGGCTGAGGGAGGTCGGGCCAGCCCAGCTCAGCCCAGCCCGGGGTCTCCCCGCGCTGCCCCCCGGCTACGGTCACAATAAACTGACCCCGTGCCCAGCTGCGCCGCTGCTCCCAGCGCTCCTGCCCGCCGGCACGGAGGCTCCGCGGGGCAGAACCGGGCGGGACGAGGGGTCAGCACCGCGCGAGGCTCGGGGGCTGCGGGCTGGGAGGCTCCGCGGTGGGAGCTGCTGAGCCGGGCGGCGGCGGCAGCTGGGGGGAAGGAACCCCCTGTCCGGTGCACCCAATGCCGCCCCGGGGGGGTGACCGTACAGGACTGACCGTACAGGGGGGGTGACCGCACGCAGGGGAGGGGACCCCGGGAACGCCGCCAGCCCCAAGACTCCATCTCCCAGCGTGCACCGCGGCCTTACATAGGCCCGGCGCCTTCATTTGCATACGGCTCCCCGCCCCGGGTGGCCACGCCTCAGCCCCTGTGACATTGGCCACGCCCCTTAGGCGGCCACGCCCCCGCCCCTCTCGGCCATGGCGCCGGGGGCGGGCACTGTCCCCGACCTTGCCCTCCCCCTTTGCGGCCTTGCTCCGCCCCCTCGCCCATAAATGGCGGCGCCCGGCCCCGCCCCCGAGCCGGCCCCGCCCCTCTCGGCCATGGCGGCCGGGGCTCGGGCCCCGCTGCCGCTGCCACCGCTGCCACCGCTGCCAGCCCTGTCACCGCGCCCACCGCTGCCAGCCCTGTCACCGCGCCCACCGCTGCCAGCCCTGCTGTCCTTGCCGCTGCCGCTGGCCCTGGCCGCGCTGGCGCTGCTGGCGCTGCCGGTGTCGGCGGGGTCGCCGCCCGGCCCCGAGCAGCAGCTGGCGGCGGCGGCGCCGCGCTGGGGCTGGCGGAACGTGTCGTGCCCGGCCTGCCGGGTGCTCTTCGGGGCGCTGGACCTGGCGCTGCAGGTGGGCACGGGGCACCGGGACACCGGGCCACGCACGGCATGGGAGGACATCGGGACACCGGGACACCGGGACGGGAGGAGCGGGGACAGGAGCGGGGACAGGAGCGGGGACAGAGGGGACGGGACAGGGACGGGACAGGGACAGGAACGGGACAGGAACGGGACAGGGACGGGACAGGCCGGGCCAGTCCCTCGTGACGGGCCGGGGCAGGGATAGGCCAGGACAGGTCGGGGCTTGTGACAGACACGAGACCGGATCGGGAATGGGGACAGGGACGGGCGGGGACGGGGAGTGACAGGCTGGGACGGCTAAAGAGCAGCGGGGACGGGCGGGGCCACGCCAGCGGCTCCGCTCGGGGCAACGGGGACCGGCTGGGACGGGAACAGGAACCGGGCCGGGGACCGGCTGGGACGGGAACAGGAACCGGGCTAGGGACGGGCTGGGGCGGGGACGGGAGGGGAGGGAGGAGGGGACCGGGCTGGGGACCAGAGGGGCTGGGGGACCGTGTGGATCCCTTCTGGCATCGGGATGTCCAGCTGAATGGGCCGGGGTGGCTGGCGGGTGTGGGACACTGACAGAGCTGGGGGTACAGAGATGGCAGCCGGGGTGCCATGCCCATCCCGGGGGTCCCCTGCCCCTCCCGGGGGTACCGTGCCCATCCCGGGGGTGCCGTGCCCATCCCGGGGGTGCTGTTCCCATCCCGGGGATGCTGTACCCATCCCGGGGGTACCGTGCCCATCCCGGGGATGCTGACGGGCACAGGCCAGTGACAGCAGCTGGGTTCGGTGTGCAGGGTCTGTCCTGGGCAGCAGAGGGGGAGGCCAGCGGGGCTGTCCGGAGGTTGGGGTGCCGGGCCGATCCCCAGTGTCCATCCCCTGCAGCTGGAGCCGAACGTGGCACGCGTGGGGCGCGTGGCGTCGCGGCTGTGCCAGGAGCTGCGGCTGGCGCGGCCGCCCGTGTGCCGCCAGGCCGTGCAGCTCTTCCAGGGCGACGTGGTGGCCGCCTGGGCTCGCTCCGTGCTGCGCCCGCCCGAGGCCTGCGGGCTCCTGCTGGGTCCCCGCTGCGGCCACTGGGACATCCTGGGCGCCTGGAACCTGTCCCTGCCCGCCGCCCCCAAGCCGCCGGTGCGGCCCCCCGCGCCGCCGCCGCCCGGAGCGCCCACCGCCCGCATCCTCTTCCTCACGGACCTGCACTGGGACCGGCAGTACGCGCCGGGCAGCGCCGCCGCCTGCCCCGACCCGCTGTGCTGCCGCGGGGCGCCCGGCGAGGGGCCGGGGGCGGCGGGCTTCTGGGGCAGCTACAGCAAGTGCGACCTTCCCCTGCACACCATCGACGCGCTGCTGGCCCAGCTGCCCAACGGCACCGGCAACGGCACCGGCGGCTTCGCGGCAGCGTACTGGACCGGGGACATCCCCGCGCACGACGTGTGGCAGCAGAGCCGCGGGGACCAGCTGCGCGCCCTGCGCACGGTGACGGCCCTGCTGCGCGCCCGCCTCGGGGGGCTGCGCGTCTTCCCCGCCGTGGGCAACCACGAGGCCACGCCGGTGAACGCCTTCCCGCCGCCCTACGTGCGCGGCAACCGCTCGGCCGCCTGGCTGTACGACGCCATGGCCGAGGCCTGGCAGCACTGGCTGCCCCCCGCCGCCCTGCGCACCCTGCGGTGGGCACCGGCCCGGGGGCTCCCTCTGCTCGGGGAGTTCGTGCGGTGTGGGGGTTCTGGGCTACTGGGGGCCTGGGTCTGTGGCATTTGGGGTACCGGGATCAGGGGACCCAGGGCTGGAGGCTCCAGACTGGGGGGCTCTGGGCTGACGGTGTTTGGGGAGCTGCAGTAGCACAGATTGGGGGCTCAGAGCGGGGCACTCCGGGCTATTGGGGGCTCAGGGTAGCAGGACACAGCGTGGTCTCCATGCTGGAGGGGCAGTGGGGGTACCAGGGCAGCTGGAGCTGGATGCAGATGTCTCAGCTTCTTGGGGGGAGAGGTGCAAGGAGCGGGGTCATGGCTGCTGTGGTCCACAGAGGGCTGTGGGGTAACGGGGGCTCCAGGCTGGGGCTGTAGGGCTGGAGTGGGTGGGCAGTGTGGGTGGCAGAGCTGGGGGTCCCTGGGATGGGTGCAGTGTCTGTGGCTCAGGGGACGCAGCACTGACCCCCCTTTTCCACACAGGGCTGGCGGGTTCTACACGGCACAGGTCTGGCCTGGGCTGCGCCTCGTCTCCCTCAACATGAACTTCTGCTCCCAAGCCAACTTCTGGCTCCTCATCAATGCCACTGACCCGGCAGGGCAGCTCCAGTGGCTCATGGGGGTCCTGGCAGATGCTGAGCGTGATGGGGAGAAGGTGTGAGGGGGTTCTGGGAGGACACAGGGGGTCCCGGTGGGCCCCAGGCAAACCTCCAACCATGGCTCCCTGCCCACAGGTGCACATCATCGGGCACATCCCCCCAGCCCACTGTCTGCGCAGCTGGAGCTGGAACTACTACCGCATCGTCAGCAGGTCAGTGCCTGAGCCCTGCCCAGACCCTGCACCACGTGCCAGACCCCTGACCGTGTGCCCCACCCCACCTGCCAGACCCCCATTCCGTGCCCTGGCCTCCATCCCCATGTGCTGGACCCCTGTCCATGTGTCCTCGACCTCCACACCAGACCCCCCGCCCCACAAGCCAGAGCCTGGCTCCACACCCTGAACTCCCATCCCACAATGGTCCCCCTGCCCTACACAACAGACCCCTGCCCCATATGCTGGACCTCTGCACCGGACTTCACCCCACACCCTGGGCTCTCTCTCCGTGTGCCATCCCATGCACCAGACTGCCCGCCCCCTGTGCCTGACCCCCACCCCATGAACCCTGGGCCCCCACACCACACGCCAGACCGAGGGCCAGGGTTGGGGTTCCAGGGTGGGGGTCTGGGGATGCCACCCCCGCTCACCCCACAGGTTCGAGGGCACCATCGCAGCGCAGTTCTTTGGGCACACACACCTGGACGAGTTCGAGTTGTTCTACGACGAGGAGACGCTGTCACGTCCCGTCTCCATCGCCTTCATCGCACCGAGCGTCACCACCTACATCAGCCTCAACCCCGGTGCGCCCCAAGCCCCGCCGTGTGCCCCCCCACAGCACCCTGCTCCCCGGTGCTGACCGTCCCTCCCGCCGCAGGGTACCGCGTCTACGAGGTGGCCGGCTCCTACCCCGGGAGCTCCCACGCGGTCCTGGACCACGAGACCTTCATCCTCAACCTGACGGAGGCCAACGCGGCGCCCCCGGGCACCGCCCCGCGCTGGCGGCGGCTCTACGGCGCACGCGAGGCCTACGGGCTGCCTGCGGCCTTCCCGGCTGACTGGGACCGGCTGGTGCGGCGCATGCAGGACGACGAGCCGCTCTTCCAGCTCTTCTGGTTCCACCTGCACAAGGGGCACCCGCCCCGCGAGCCCTGCGGCGGCCCCTGCAAGGCCGCCCTGCTCTGCGCCCTGCGCTCCGGCCGCGCCGCCAACCCCGCGCTCTGCCGGCCCCTGCGCCCCGCGCTGCCCTTCCCGCGCATCCAGGAGCTCTGGCACCAGCGGCGGCTCTGCTGAGCCAGGGGCCGGCAGCGGCAGGGGCTGGGACGTGGTCACACCAGGAGCTCCTGGGACATGGTGACACTGGGAACCCTTGGGACTTGGTGACACCAGGAGCTCCCGGGATGTGGCCACACCGGGAGCCTTTGGGATGTGGTGACACCAGGAGCTCCTGGGATGTGGCCACACCGGGAGCCTTTGGGATGTGGTGACACCAGGAGCTCCTGGGATGTGGCCACACCGGGAGCCTTTGGGATGTGGTGACACCAGGAGCTCCTGGGACGTGGTCACCCTGGGAGCTCCTGGGACATGGTGACACCGGGAGCTCCCGGGACATGGTCACACCGAGAGCTCCTGGGAGATGGGGATCCTGGGAGCTCCCGGGATGTGGCCACACTGGGAGCAGGGTCAGCAGTGGTCTCACTGCAAGCAGGGCAGGGACACGGTTACACAGGGAGCAGCACTGTAGCCAGCACAGGTCACAGCAGGAGCGGGGTTGGGAGCGGGATTGGTACAAGGTCACTGGGAGTGAGGTCAGGATTGGCACGTGGTCCCCATGTCCCACCAGTTACACAATAAAGGCACAGTGGACACCAACACCCCTCCTAATCCTCTCCACCAGGACTGGAACTGGGGTCAGGATCAGCATGTAGTACTCATGCTCCCATCACCCCTCAGTACAGGGGTGATGGACCCCACTGTCCTTCATCCTCCTCATTGCAATTCTCAGCCACAACTTAGGGAGACCCAAATCAGGGATGCTGGGGCCCCACCACTCCGCCTCCTTGTCGTAATTCTCACCCACTGGAATCACAGTTGGGATCAGCTCGTGATCCCTGTACTCACATCACACCCCTAATACGGTGTGGATGGACCCCACTGCCCCTCTTCACCTGTGACATCCTAAGAAGACCCAAACCAAACACAACACCCTCCTCCCTCCTCCTCTTGCTGCTCCTGCCTGTGTGAGGCCAAATGCAGAGCCAAGCCAGGCTGGTGGAATGGGTTTATTAATTAATGATTTAGTACAACACAGACCCTCGTTACGCCACATGCATTGGGGACCCTGGGGGGGGCGTGACCCACCGTGGGGGCAGTGGTGGGGGCAGGACCCCTGACCCGACACCCTGGGCAACTCTGTGTCCTGGGGCGTTGGCTCCGTGGTCCTGCCCCCTGACGCTGCCTTACCCAGCCACATGCCCCCCATGCCCTCGCCCCACTCACGGGGTCTGCGCCCCTCCCCGCCGCGGTTTGAGGGTCCCCAGGAGGGTCTGCACCCCCCGGCGCACAGAGGAGCCCACCCGCCGTGCCACCGAGTCGGCCGGGGGGGCCGGCAGGCAGGAGCTGGAGGCCTGGGGCCGCGCATCCAGGCACTTCTGGTAGCGGAGCTGCGGGAGCGAGGGGGTCAGCCCTGGGGGGTCAGCGGGGCCGGGGGCAGCCCGGGGGGGTCGGGGTGCCACTCACCACGCAGGCGGCCTGCAGCGCCTCGCTGAGCCCCGCGGCGTTGGGCTCACACCACACCATGTGGCAGCGGAAGGTGCCGGGGGCGCTGGCCATGATGAAGGCGAAGGCGCGGACGTCGCGTCCCACCCCCATGAAGGACAGGAACCGCACGCGGCACTCGCACAGCACCGCCTCTGTCTGGGGGCACGGGGGTCACCAGGGCACCCACGGCACGGAGGGGGTGCTCAGGCACCGCAGGAGGAGAAGCAGCGGGCATTGAGGCACCCATGGCAACGGGAAGGGGTCACCAGGGCACCCATGTGATGGGGAGGGGGCCATCGAGACACCCCCAGCATGGGGACAGGGTCAGCAGGGCACATGGGGTGTCACTAAGGCACCCACCAGGAAGGGCAGGGGGTCACTGTGATACCCGGGGGCTGGGAGGGGATGCTCACAGGCCCCACAGGAGGTGGTGGGATGGGGACACATGGAAGGAGCCATGGTGGCTCCCTGGTACGAGGATGGGTCTCTGCAGCCCCTCTGGCACAAGACAAGGTCACTCAGACCCCAGAACAGGAAGGGGTCACCAATGAGGATGGGGGTCAACACATCTCCCCACAGTGAGACGGGGTCACCACAGCCCCCCTAGGCCAGGGTGGTGGTCCGAGGTGGGGATGGATGCCCTTGGTGGGGGTGCCAGGGCAGGAGGTCCGAGGAGGGCACACACCTGGCGGTGAGCAATGGTGAGGGTGGCGGGGGCCACGCTGACCACCACGGGGGTGGGCGCAGGGGGCTCCCCTGAGCCAGGGGCCAGCGCCGCCTCCAGCGCCGCGTTGATCACATCCATGCCTGGGGGGCACAGGGAGGCTCAGGGCAACACTGGGGGTGCCCTTGCCCCACAGCTGCTGCACATGGGCCAGAGGAGCCCCCCGAGACACTCCCCCCGGCCCCTCGAGTCCCCCACTCACCCACTGGCTTGGCCACGGGGACACAGCCCAGGTAACACACGGGGAAGCGCTGAACCACCTCACTCTTGGGGGCTGGGAACTCCACTGCGGGGGAGGCACTGTCACACACCCCCAGAGCCCCCCAAAACACCCCAGAGCCCCAACATCCCTCCAGAACCCCTCCCCAGTCCTCAGTGCTCACCCAGCACCCAAACCCCCCAAGACCTCTTGGATGCTGAGCACTCCAGTGTGGGGGGGACATGGCAGACCTCCCCAAAGCCCTCCAAGACCCCCCAGAGCACCCCAACACTTCCCCAGAACTCCCAACACCCCCAGTTGCACTGCCTTGCTCTTGGGGGCCAGGAGCCCTACTGTGGTGGAGAACATTGTCAGACACCCCCCAAACCTCCCTAAAAGCCACCCTGCCTTCCAGCTGCCCTGCCCCCACAAATGCAACCTCCAGGCCCACAAGCCCCCTCCCCTGCAGACGCCCTGTCCCCTCACAGACTCCCCCAGCAGACTCCAGCCCCTCCTAGTTACCCCCAGTGCCCTCCATGCACCCCCCAGTTCTGTCACAGTTACCCCCTAACCCCGTACCCTGCAGGGGAGGCTCCCCCAGCCGGGGGGTGTCTGTCCCCAGGCTGTTGCCTGCTGCCCGGGCACTTCGCCGCTCCGCCGTCAGCTGGGGGACAGGGGACAGATGTCACACCCCAGTGACCTCCAGGGACCCCCATGGTGACCCACAGTCCCCCAGATGTCACACAAGGGCACCCCCAGCCCTCCTGGCTGTCACACCCTGGGCACCCCCAGGGATCCCTGGCCCCGGTGGCCTGTGGCAGGTCTCTGGGGACACTGGGGTGGGCAGGGGCTCACCCCTAGGGGCTGGCTGGAGGGGCCTGAGGTCTCACCTGTGTGCAGATGTGCAGGCTAGGGCAAGTCCTGGCGGGTTTCTGGGGGTCTCACCTGGGCACAGATGTGGTGCAGACCAAGGAAGGGGAATTTGGGGTGGGTTACCTGGGCCTGGGGGGGTTTTGGGGGTGTCTCACCTGGCCCCAGACCTGGTGCAGGCCAGGTGGGGGGTTCTCGGGGTTTTTTGGGGGTCTCATCTAGGCAGACGCGCAGCTCAGGCCAAGGTGGCAGTTTGGGGGGAAGCCCAGCAGAGGGTTGGGGGGGTTTACCTGGACATAGAACCAGTGCTGGCCAGAGTGGGGGGTCCTGGGTGAGTTTTAGGGGGGTCTCACTTAGGCACAGACACAGTGCAGGCCACGGGGGCGGTGTGAGGGGTCCTGGGGAGGTCTGGGGGTCTCACCTGAGCACAGACCCGGTGCAGCCCGGCGGCGATGGCGCTGGCGGGCCCCTCGCAGCGGAACACGTGGCACTTCAGCACCTGCGTCAGGGGGTCCCGGGCCACGTATGCAAAGTCCCTGGGGGGAAGGGGGGTACGCTAAGGACCACCCCGGTCCCCTCCCCACCCAGCCCAAGCCGGGACTGGAGGCACTGGGGGTCTGGGGGCAGGTTGCAGCCATACCTTTCCCTGTGTCCCCGGCAGCACAGCGGCACAGAACAGGGTTAGGGGGAGCCAGGGGGGGCACGGGCCCCCCTCCTCCCCAGCCCCAGGACCCACCCCACACTCCCAAAGGGCAGATCTGATCCGGTCACACACCCTTCTCTGCGGGGGGGCCCAGTGTTGGGACCCCATGGCCCCCACCTGCCCAACCCATGGGGCCACATCCACACGTGGCACCTCCCAGCCCTGTGCACATGCGACCCCCACAGCCCCACACCTCACCCATGTGGGGACCCCAGCCACACCCTGATGCCCCCATCCCCAGCCCACATACACGGCATTCCAGAGCCCCCACCCCACACTGTGTGGGACCTCCAAACCCCATGGGGGTCCCACACATGCAGATCCCCCCATCCCTGTGCCCCACGTACACAGGATCCCCTGCAGACACCAGAGCCCCATCCCTCCACACCGGCCACCAGTGCTGCACACACAGGGGCATCCCCAGCCCCACAGGTGCCCCCACCTGCTGCCGTGCCGCCCCACGCCCCACACGCGGATGCCGCCCACGGGCTGCGCGTGCAGCAGGGCCCGGTCCTGGGGGTCCACCAGCTTCAGCGTGCGCTCCTCCAGCAGCAGCAGCGCCCGGGCCTGGGGGCACGGGAGCCTCAGGGGGGCATTCCCCTCCCCCAGGAGCCGGGGGGGCAGCAGAGAGGGTGTGGGATGGATGCGGGGCACAGGGGGCCTGGGGTCACTCACCTCCCCCCAGGTGCCGGGGGGGCCCTCACGAGACCCCGAGAGCTGCCGGATGCAGGCGCTGACAGCGCTGCTGCTGCGGCCGGGACCCAGCTCCTCCTCCCGCAGCTGCACCCAGCCCAGGGAGCGCACCGGGAGGCCCTGGGGCAACGGGGGAATGCGAGTCAGCGGGGCATGTGTGGGGCTGGCCGTGTGGGGCAAAGGGTGGGAAGGGAGAAGGGAGTGACGCGGGGCAGGAAAGGCACGGAGCATGAGGCAGGGGTGGGGCAGGGGCAGTGGGGCAGAGATGGTGAGGGGCAAGGGGGCAGGGGGTCGGTGCAGGCAGCCTCAGCTCCCCAGCAGTAACTGGCCCACACCGCCCCAGTCTGTACAGCCCCGGCCCTGGGGCAGGGCGGGCATGGCCGAGGCCCCTCGCATGCAGGTGACAGCCTGGGGCACCCCTGCGCTGGGTGCCTCAGCCCCCAGCACTGACCAGACCCCACGGGAGTGGGAAGGGGCCCTGAGGGCTGGCAGGATCAGGAGAGACTGGCCCTACCTTGGAGTCCAGCACATCCTCCTCTCCCAGGGCCATGCTGCAAGGGAAGGGTGGAGGCGTCAGTGACTGCACCCTGACAGCACCAAACGCTGCCCCTGAGAGCCCTCTGGGATCCCCCACATCCCATACCTGGGTCATTGCACCCTGAGTACCTCAGACCTTCCCCCCCATACCCCTGCCCCTGAGATCCTGGGAATCCCCCAATCCAACCCCATCCCGAGACCCCATTTCCCTGCCCCACACCTGGGTCCCTGCTCCCCTCAGCTCCCACTTCACACTGGACAGCCTCTCTCCATTCTGTTACCTTCACCCAGTGTCCCACATCCCAACAGGGCCGAGGCACAGCCCTGCCCATGTGTCCCCTCAGTCCCTGTGCTCCCCAGCGCACCCCTCTCCTGGTGATCCTGGGCCTGGTGACAGCATCTCCAGGTCTGATACTCCTGGTTCCTCATCTTCCTCTTCCTCCTCCTCCTCCTCTTCCTCCTCAGCTGTGGGGTCCTAGGGACAAGGGGGCTCTGTGGGGTTGGGGGGGCACTGACCCCCACCCTTTCCCATGCACTACCCCCTCTCACCTTCCACAAGTCCCCATCATTGAAGGTCTCGGCCGGGGCAAAGCTCGTCCAGGAAAGCTGCAGGGGGCTGGGTCAGGGTGCTCCATAGGGCAGCCCCACAGCAGCCCCCAGTCACCCCACAAGTGCCCCATGGTTCCCCCCAGTCACCCCAGAGCACACTATGGGAGCCTCATGGTAACCCCAAGAGCAGCCCACCACCATCTCCCGGGCACCCGTGCCTACAGCCACCCCCGTGCCCCACAGTGGCTGCACAGCCACCTCCCAGGCCAAGCCCAGCCCTCCTAGTCCCGACTCACGGTGGGCCCCTCAGTGGGGGTGCTGCCATCGGAAGGGGTCTCGTGGGGCCCGCCGGGGGGCTCCCACTGGGTGGTACCAGTGGGGACATGCCAGTAGTAGGTGCCCGAGGTGTCCTGCACCCGCAGCCAGCCGGGGGGCAGGTCCCCGTGTGCCCCCGCGCCGCACGGCCACAGCGACTCTGCAGGGCAGGGGGCACGGGGGTCAGCCCGGCCCCACGCAGCCCCCGTGCCAGGGACACGGGGATGCCCCACGAGGGCTCCACAGGGACAAGGGGGCAAAGGGGGGGCATGGAACCCATGGGGCTGGGATGAAGAACAGCGCCCAGGGGCTGGGGGACCAGGGACCAGGAATAGCACCCAGGGGGCTGTGAGTGCAGGAGCGGGCACCCAGCCAGGGACTAGGGGAGACATGGAGCTGACAGGAGCACGGGGGCATGGCAGGAAGGAGCAGGTGGGGGCAGCCATCGGGCTCTGTGGGGCTGGGGCAGCCAGAGACTGTCAGAAGCCTCCCTGGGGCAGCTGTGGGACAGCGAGAGCTCACCGTGGGGCTCCACGGGGCAGCCATAAGTCACGGGGGCTCCACCGGTGCCCACCTGGCTCATCGGGGGAGCTGCCGGGGCTGCCCTGGCTCAGCGTGGCCCAGCTGGAGTCCTCGTCGCTGCCGGGGCCGGGCCCCCCGAAGAGGCGGCTGGCGCTGCGCCCCGGGGGCTCCCGCAGGCCCCGCTCCGCGCCCACGGCCGGCGGCGACACCCCGGCCCCGTCCTCCTCCTCCTCGTCCTCCTCCTCATCTTCCTCCTCCTCCTCCTCCTCCGAGGCGCCGATCAGCAGGGCCCGCGGGTCCCCGGCGGCGTTCCGGGCATTGCGGGTCCGGACCCCCGGCTCCAGCGCCCCGGGGGACTCCCCGTGCGCCCCGGGGGAGCGCCCCGGCCCCGGCTCCGGCTCGAGCTCGTTGCGGTTCTGGTCCTGCCCGGCCTTCGCCCACCCGGCGCCGGGCAGCTCCTCGGCCGGGGCGCCCCCGGGGCCGGTGCGGGGGTCGGGGGCCGCTGCCAGCCCCAGGCTCAGCCCCGGGCACCGGTTGTCGTTGGCCAGGTCGCTGCGCTTGCTCAGGGCCCCCGACATGGCGCGAGGACGCGGGGAGCGGCGGGACCCCCGGCAGGGCGGGAGCCCGGCCCGGCCCGGCCGCAGCTGCCGGTGCTGGGGAGGGGAGGGGGCGTCCTACAGCCCCCGGGGCGCCTCCGCGTCCATCGGGCCTGTGGGGAGCGGGGTAGCACGGGGACCCCGGCCACGGACGCTCCGCGGCCCTGGGTCCTCCCAAGGACTCGGCATCCCCTGGCAGCCCCTCCCGGCCCCGGCAGCCTTCCCCAGCACGGCATCCCCCGGGACGCGGGACCCCCCAGCACCGGCATCCCCCTCGGCTCCGCACCCCGCACGGCCCCGCCGCGCGGCCCCGCGTCCCCCCGCCGTCCCCTCCGCCACCGCAGCCCCCGGGGTCACCCCGCCACTGCCCGGGCCCGGGGTCCCTCCGCATCCGCCGCCCCGCCAGGGGGATCCCACCGGGACCCCGCACCCACAGACCCTCTCCGCTGCCCCCGGCCCGGCCCTCGGGGGTCTGCGCAGGCCTCAGCCCCCCGGCCCCATCCCCGCCCGCAGCGCAGCGGGGCCGCCCGTGCCCCCCAGTCCTCTGCCCCGCTGCCGGTACCTGCGGCGGCTCCGCGGCCGGGGGTCGCGGGGGGAGGGTGGGGGGCTCGGGGCCGCGTCACTTCCGCTTCCGGCCGGGGGGGGGACAGCGCCGCCTCCGGCACCGGCACCACCGGCACCACCGGCCGGGACCGCCGGCACCTCTCCGGGCCCGCACCGGCACCCGCCGGGACCGCCGGCACCTCTCCGGGCCGTCCCCTGCACTCACCACCGGATACCCCCGAGTACCCCCGGGGTACCTCCGGGAGCCTCGGCCCTTGCCGGCGGCGGGCAGTTCGATCCGGCCCTGGTGGCAGCGGCAGCTGTGCGGAACGGGGGTCCTTCCCCCCGGTGACACTCCCAGGCCGGTGACCCCGACACTGCCCGTGCCCGCCCCGCCGTTCCGGTGCCACGGACCAGTTGAGCCCGGCTGAAGCCCCCGTTACCCCTAGCAGCATCCCGCAAGGCACCGGCACCGCCGGTTTCCGCCCCGCTGCCCCCACACCGGGCCGGGGCAGCACCCGGGCTCCCTGCGGCTGCTGTGCCCCGGAACCCCCAAACCCCCGGCTGGACCGGGAGGGTCTCGAGGCTCCCGGCTCGTGCGGAGGGGCGGCACTGCGGGCCCGGCTGGGAGCAGCGATGGTGACACGGGCTGTGGGTCCCTGCGGGGACCAGCCTGATCCCGTACGGGATCACAGCCGCTCCCTGGATGAGGCCAAGGCCGATCCCGTACGGGATCACAGCCGCTCCGTGGATGAGGCCAAGGCTGAGTCCAACCTGTGACTGATCCCTGCATTGTCCCCAGCCCAGAGCACTGAGTGCCGCCTGCCGTTGTTCCTTGGACGTGGGATGGGCACTCCAGACCTCCCTGGGCAGCCCCTTCCAGCATGTGGCAGCCCTTTCCATGAAGAAATTCCTCCTGATGTCCAACCTGAACCTCCCCAAGCACCACTTGCGGCCGTTTCCTCTTGTCCTGTCTCTTGTTTCCTGGGAAGGTCCCCCCTGAGCCTCCTTTTCTCCAGGCTGAGCCCCTTCCCAGCTCCCTTACAGGTGTGCAGGCACAGGCACAGGCGTGCAGGCACAGGTGTCAGTGCAGGTACAGGCACAGGTGTCTGTGCAGGCACAGGCACAGGTGTGCAGGCACAGGTGTCTGTGCAGGCACAGGCACAGGTGTGCAGGCACAGGTGTCTGTGCAGGTACAGGTGTGCAGGCACAGGCACAGGCGTGCAGGCACAGGTGTCAGTGCAGGTACAGGCACAGGTGTCTGTGCAGGCACAGGCACAGGTGTGCAGGCACAGGTGTCTGTGCAGGTACAGGTGTGCAGGCACAGGCACAGGCGTGCAGGCACAGGTGTCAGTGCAGGTACAGGCACAGGTGTCTGTGCAGGCACAGGCACAGGTGTGCAGGCACAGGTGTCTGTGCAGGTACAGGTGTGCAGGCACAGGCACAGGCGTGCAGGCACAGGTGTCAGTGCAGGTACAGGCACAGGTGTCTGTGCAGGCACAGGCACAGGTGTGCAGGCACAGGTGTCTGTGCAGGTACAGGTGTGCAGGCACAGGCACAGGCGTGCAGGCACAGGTGTCAGTGCAGGTACAGGCACAGGTGTCTGTGCAGGCACAGGCACAGGTGTGCAGGCACAGGTGTCTGTGCAGGTACAGGTGTGCAGGCACAGGCACAGGCGTGCAGGCACAGGTGTCAGTGCAGGTACAGGCACAGGTGTCTGTGCAGGCACAGGCACAGGTGTGCAGGCACAGGTGTCTGTGCAGGTACAGGTGTGCAGGCACAGGCACAGGCGTGCAGGCACAGGTGTCAGTGCAGGTACAGGCACAGGTGTCTGTGCAGGCACAGGCACAGGTGTGCAGGCACAGGTGTCCGTGTGTCCGTGCAGCACAGGTGTCCATAGGGGCACAGGTGTGGTACCTGGATGCGGCTGTTGCCCCAGTCAGCCACGATGATGTTGCCATTGCTGTCCACGGCCACCCCTGTGGGCGCGTTGAACTGCCCGTTGCCCTCCCCGTGCGACCCAAACTTGAACAGGAACTCGCCCTCAGCGTTGTACACCTGGTGGGCACAGGGGACAACACGTGGCAGTCTGGGGGGGTCACTGCAGCCCCCCAGCCCTGAGAGCAGCAGGGGGCTCTCAGCACCTGCCTGTGGCTGCGCTCACCTTCACAGAGTGGTTGTGGAAGTCGGTCACCACGATCTCATTCTTGTTGTTGACAGCCACAAAATGGGGTCCTGAGGAGACAAAGGGGGCTCAGCCCGAAAGGGGCACGGGGTGCTCATCCCCAGGACTGGGGGGGCTCAGCCCTGAGGGGAATGGCAGGGTTCAGCCCTGGCCCCATGGCAGGACCAGGATGGACCCAGAGCCCTGAGGTATGGACAGAGCCCAGAACTCAGAGCCCCCAGGATGGAGCCACTGCCAGAATCTGAGCCCAGGGACCCAGCCCAGTACTGAACCCTGAACCCAGACCCGCAATCTGTATCCAGAACCAAACCCAGTGCACCAGGACACATAGCTCAGAACCCAGACCCAAACCCAGAACCTGGAACTATATCCCACCCTCGGAACCAGAACCAAACCCTGAATTCAGAGCCTGGGATCTCAGTCCCCAACCAGAACCCAGAGACAGAACCCAGAACTGGATCACCAGCCCAGAGACCTGAACATGGTGCTAGGCCTAGAACCAGATCCTGGCTCCCTGTCCAGCCCCAGAACTCAAACCAGAGCTCAGAACAGGTCCTGAGCCCAGAACCTGAACCCACAGCCCAGAACTGGTTCCAGAAAGCCAGTCTGGAACTGCAGCCTGGACCTGTGCCCCAGGGGTCCCAGTGCCACCAGCTGCCCCAGCAATGTGGGAGCCCAGGGCCCACAGCTGGGGGGTCCCAGGGATACCTGCGAACTGGCGCTCAGCGGTGCCGCGGGAGCCGAAACGGGCCACCAGCTTCCCGTTGGGCTGGAAGATGAAGACGCAGCAAGCCTTGTTGTCCACCACGATGATGTGCCCGTTGCGGTCCACGGCGACGCCCTTGGGGCCCATCAGCCGCCCCGCGCCCAGCTTTGTCTGGGGGTGACAGACAGTCAGGGTGGGAGGTGCCACGGTCCCCCCACCCCTCAGACCCCTGCAGCCCTGCTTCCCCTCACCTTGAACTTGCCCTCAGGTGAGAACACGCTGACCCAGCGGTTGTCGTAGTCGGCCACAATGATGTCCCCGTTGGTGTCCACTGAGACGCCTGTGGGGCGCTGGAGCTGCCCTGGGGAACGCCCCCGCACCCCAAAACGCAGCCGGAACTGCCCCTCGTTACTGAACACCTGGGAGGGCAGCAGGGTCAGGGGAACCAGGGGGAACACCCCCACACCCTGAAACGCAGCCAAAACTGCCCCTCACTGGAGAACCACTGTGGGGGCTGGGCGGAGCAGGAGGAGTCAGTGGGGGTCCTGGGACAGTTTGGGGATCCCGGGAGAGGCCGTAGCTGCACACACTGGTTACTGCTGATGGGGTCAGTGGGGTCATGGGGATTCAGGGTTACCGGGAGGGTCAGTGGGGGTCGCAGGGGTCCATACCTGCACGCACTGGTTGTTGCTGTCAGCCACGACGATGCGGCCGGCGCTGGATGTGGAGATCCCCTGCAGGTTGGTGAACTCGCCCTTCTCCCGGCCACGGCTGCCTGCAGGCACATGGGGCCCCAGGAGATCACTCACCACCCCGGTAAATCCCTGCCACCCCCTGGGGCCCTCCACCACCGCCCCAGGGAGCCGTGAGGAGTTCAGGGAGACCCCACCATCCTGAGGAGCCCTAACGAACCCCCCATCATCCCAAGACACCCCCACTGCCCAGGACCCCCCATGCGCCCTGCTCACCGACGCGAAAGATGAGCTCGTCCTCGATGGGGTTCTCCTTGCGCTTGGCGCTGCCGTACATGCTGGCGGGGCGGCGCAGGGCCTTCTGCCGCACGTGCCCCCCGCCCGGGGACTTGACGCGGCGCTTGGCCTCCTCGGGGGACGGGGGCACGTCGCTGGGGCGCAGGGCGCGCGCGCGGAACGGGGAGCCGCGCACGGGCTGCCCGTACAGCAGGATGGACAGCACAAAGTCACCCTCGGTGCGCGGCGTGTACACCAGCTCGTAGGTGCCGTTGCGGTTGTCCTGCACCTCGGCCTCGGCCGCGGCGCCGTCGGGGCCCGTCACGGCGAAGCGCAGGCGGGCGCCGCCGCTGCGTACCAGCGCCCCGTCCTTGTCCTTGGTGGTGACGCTGAGCGAGCAGGGCTGCCCCACCACGGCCTGGCGCAGCCCCTCGCCCGTGGCCACCGTGGTGTGCGCCGTGGCACTGGTGGTCAGCAGCGCGCCCAGGTTCTGGATGGAGCGGCGCAGCCCCTCGGGCTCGGCGTGGAACTCGAGCTGCGCGTTCTCGTGCGGGTGCTCGGGGAAGGGCCGCGCTGCCAGCTCCCGCAGCCGCTCGCCCATCTGCTTCTGCACCAGCAGCACCTCCGTGGCTGAGCCGTGGTGCAGCGCCTGCTCTGTGAACGCGCAGCTGCTCAGGATGCTCTCCTGGCCCTGCCGCAGCACCTCCAGCTGTGCCTCCAGCACCTGTGCGACCAGGACATCACCTGTGGCACCAGGTGGGACCCCAGTGCCAACACCCACACTTGAACCACATCCTGGCCCTGCCGCAGCACCTCCAGCTGCACCTGCATGCATCCTGTGGGGATGGCACGTCTCTGTGCTGTCCGTGTGGGACCCCCACACCCAGCACCCCTAACCAACGCTCCGCCTGCACCCCCAACTGCACCGCAGCCATGGCCACAACCCCAGTGCTGGTGCTGCACTGGGACCCCAACTGTTGTACCGGCTGGGCCACCGGCACTGGGCTATGGCTGGGGTACCCACACACCCTCCCAGGAAGGGCTGGTGAAGGGCAGAGAGCCCCAGGTGTGTTACCTGCTGCTTGGCAGCACAGGTGGCCTCCAGGTCGCGCAGCAGCACCTCCCGCCGCTGCCGCAGCGCTGCCTCCAGCTCCTCGAAGCTGCTCCCGATCTCTGCCTCGGCCTCAGCCCGGCGCTGCCCCAGCTGCCGGCTGATCTCAGCTACCAGCCCCACAGCTGCCGCCAGCTGTGGGAGCCTGGGGAGACATGGGGGCCCCCTGAAGTCCCAAACCCCCACCAACCCCACCTGAACCCTGAAGCCCCCCACAGCACCCTCATCCAGCTGTGGTATTCTGCAGAAGGAGGACATGGGCACTCCCTGAACCCTCAAACCCCACGGTACCCACTACGCCCTCAGCCACCCCTCCCCCTGTGTGTGGGTGGCATCAAGCTGGCACTGCAACCAGTGGGAGTGGGGCCATGGGGACCCCCAGAAACCCCTGCCCCCCGTACCTGGCACGCACAGCGTCGAGCTGGTGCTGCAGGGCTGCCTTGTGCTGCTCCAGCACGTCACGCAGCGGCACGGTGCGGTGGTCCCGGTGCTCCCGCCGCTCCCCCTCCGTGCACTCCCGGCACATGGCCGTCTCGCAGGGCTCGCAGTAGAACTCCATCACCTGCCACACCTGCGCTCACCTGCTGCCCCACACCTCAGCCCACAGGACCCTGCAGCCCACCCCAAATCACCTCCTGAGCCCACACAGCCTCTCCCAGACTCCCTGGACCACTGCAGCCTCCCCAGACCCTCTCTGGACCCTTTCTCCAAGGCCTGTAGCTCCCCCGACCCCCTTGACCCTCACAGACCTCCTTAGCCTTCCCAGATCCCTGCCCTCCTAAAGCCTTTCCAGCTCCTGCAGGTTCCCAGTGCCCCTAGTCACATCAGCCCTCGGGACCCTCCCAGGCCCCCCAGACACCTGCAGCCCACAGGTCCCTGCAGCCACTCCCAAACACCCTGAGCCCCTGCAGCCCCCCCAGCCCCTCCCCAGCCCCTCGGCCCCCACCTTTCCCTCGTGGTTCGGGCAGCAGAGCGGCTGCCCGGTGGCGGCGCCCAGGGGGGGCAGGGGTGCAGGGGGGGCCCCGCGGGGGTCAGGGTCCCGCTGCAGCACCTCCATCAGGTTGGTGATGAAGAAGTTGTTGGGCAGCGCCGGGACCCCCCGCTCGGGCAGGATCGAGGTCTGGCGGCACACAGGGCACGACAGGGACAGGCTCTGGGCCGGAATGTAGTTCTGCAGACACCTGGGGTCACAGGGGTCATGGGGGTCACAGGGGTCACTGGGGTCAGGGGTCACACAGGGCATGACAGGGACAGACTGGGCCAGGACATGGAGGGGGTAGGGACAGGAGTGGGGGCTGTGGGGGCATGTGGGTCCAGATATAGGGACAGCAGGGGGACAGATGAGGGGAGGCATGGGGGGACAGGACTCGCTGGGGATGGGGGAATAGGGGATGGCAGTGGGGGCAGAACAGGGGGATGAAGGGACAGATGGATGGACAGAGAGACAGGGGAACAGACAGGCAGGTTGATGGGGGACAGAAGGGGGAACATGCCACCTAGGGTTGGGGGCAACAACCCAACTAGAGAGTGGGATGGACAGATGAACACGAGGGCACGCGGATAGGCCTGGGGACAGGCAGTGGCACAGAGACAGATGGATGGACAGGGGGGCTGCACACAGTGACAGTGGGACAGGGGCAGCAGGATGGACAGACAGGGCAGTGAGGAACACAGGGAGAGGGGGGCAGTGAGACAGACCGAAGGGTTGGGGTGCAGGCAGAGAGCAGGGGGAGAGACGGACAGACAGACATGGGGGCTGTGTGGTGGAACACCAGGGTGTGAGAACAGGGTTGGAGGGACAGACAAACCAGGGGACAGATGGACAAGATGGCAGGGCTGCAGTGTCACTCTGGGGTGCAGGAGGAGGACAGACGGACAGTCACATGGGGGGGCTGTGCAGTGTCACACGAGGATGGGAGACACAGATGGACAGACTGACAGGAGGGCTATGTGGTGTCACACCAGGTGGGGGAGCAGCAGGGGAACAGGCAGTCAGACAGATGGACAGGATGGACACAGGGCAGCAGTGCCAGTGCCCCTGGGGAGATAGACGGATGGATGGATGGATGGATGGATGGATGGATGGATGGATGGATGGATGGAGCAGGAGGGATGGATGGATGGATGGATGGATGGATGGAGCAGGACCAGAGGGCTCTGGGAGCACAGAGAGAGGGGGCCATCAGCAACAAGACACCCCCACTCGGGGACCCAGCCAGGGTGCCCCCAGCATCCACACTTGGGGGGCTCAGGGGCTGCGCAGCCCTCACAGAGAAGTGGGGTGGGGAGGGCAGGGGGGTCCCAGCCCCACCTCGGGGGGCACAGGGAGGCTGGAGCCCATCTCTCACTGGGGAGGGTTAGGGAGTGCAGGGGGGCCTGGCTCACCACCAGCAGGGGTTGAGGGGGGCTCTGCTCACACTAAGGGTTTTGGGGGTGCAGTGGGGCACACTGGGGGTGCTGCCAGTAGTGCTGGGGTACAGGCTCAGGGACACAGGGGATGCAGCAAGGCAGAGGGGGGCTGGGTGCACTGGGGGGCAGAGGGGATGGATGCTGAGGGGCAGAGCAGGCTGGGGGTGCAGGGGTGCAGTAAGGACAGGGCGGGTGCATTTGAAGGGTTGCAGTGGCAGGGCTGCACTCAGGATTCAGGGGGGTGCAGGGCGCCCAGGGCACAGTGGGGATGTGCTGGGATGGCTGCTGGTGGGGTGCAGAGGACATGGGAGGGATGCAGGGGTGCTCAGAGATAGGGTGGGGATGGAGAGTGGGTGCCAGGGCACAGAGGGTATACCGGGGGTGCAGTGGGGTGCAGGGAAGAAGTGTAATGAGGGGTCCCTCTCACAGAAGGTATGCAGGCAGGGATTGGGTTCAGGGGGTGCAGGGGTGGCTCAGGAGGGGTTCAGGGGGTCCCATCTCTCACAGAAAGCGTGCAGGCAGGGATGGGGTTTGGGAGGATGCAGGGGGCTCAGGGTGGGTTCGGGAGGTCCCACCTCTCGCAGAAGGTGTGCAGGCAGGGCAGCACCTTGGGGTTGCAGTAGCGGTCGAGGCAGATGCTGCAGATCAGGAACTGCTGGTCAATCTGCCGCACCACCGGGCTGGCGGGCTCGTGGCGGGCCATGGTGGCTCCTCAGCCTGGGAGGCACACCACAGTGAGGGGCAGGCACCTGCAACAGCCCATGGGGCTCCCTGGCACCCCACGGCCGCTCCCAGCCCCAATGCACGGCACACAGCTCCCACCCGCCCCACAGGCTTGTGGTGGGTCGTGGCAGACCCTCAGCCTGAGAATAGGGGGAATTTAAATGCTTGGGAGGCACTGCATGGCATCCCACAGCCCACCACTCAACCCACAGTGCCCCACAGCCCCCTGCCCACCCCACACAGGGCCATAATGGACACTCACCCTGTGGCATGGGGGCTCAGCACTCCGGGGCACCCACAGCGCCCACCCCAAGGCATCCCACAGCCCCTGGCCCCACAGACACCTTGTGGGCACACACGGGCCCCCACCATGCCCATGACACCCACAGCCACGACTGCTGTGTCTTCCCACGGCACTGCCCTGCCCCACCTCCCCCTGCCCCTCGGAACCCACTGATCCCACAGCCGCTCTCCTCGGCCCCACGGCACCCGGCCCCATCCGCGGTAAGGAATCGCCTGCCGCACGGGGCACCCACAGCACCCGCCCTCCTGCCCCACGGGCACACCCCACCGCCACCACCCTCCTCCAGAGCCCGGCTCCGAGCCAGCCCCTGTCCCGGGGACACTCCTCGCGCCCTCCCGTGTCCCCTGTGCCCCGCTGACCCCCACAGCGCCCTGTCCCCCGTGCCCCACCGCGCCCCGTCCCTCGCCCCGGTCCCGCTCACGGCGCTGCGGCGGCTCCGCGCTCCAGGCCGCGGCCCCGCCCCGGCCGCCATTGTGCGGCACCGCCCCCCCCGCGGCACCGGGACGCGGCGAGGCCTGGGGGTCCCGCGGCCCGCGGGCCCGGGGGGCTCTGCCCGCGGCCCTCCCGGGCCCCCC
>NW_024523756.1:393068-419533 GCF_017590135.1 Pyrgilauda ruficollis
GCCCCCGCCGCCCCCGGGCCCGCCGCACTCACCCCCCCCGCAGCCCCCTCCTCGCTCCCGCGCGCGCCGCGGGACCCCACGGCGCATCCTCGGCCCCGGCCCGGGATGCGACAGGGAGGCGGCCGGGCCGGGCGGCACCAAGCGCGCTCCGCGGGGGGAGGCGGAACACGCCACCGCCTCCCCGTTCCACGGAACCCGCCCCCGAGGACACCCCACTCGCGGCGGCGAGGCGTCGCCGCAGGACGCGTTGCCGCCCCCGACTGGGGGGCTGGTGGGGAGAGTCCGGTGGGAAAGTGCTTAAAGTGACCCCTCAGCCCCCCCTCCAACGTCAGTGGTCTCGCCTGGGCTGTGGCTCTGCAGCTGGGGGGGGCGCCGCGCATCCAGGGGTACCCGGCTGTTGCCACGGCAACCACATCCCGACCCCGAATTTGGGGGGGCTGACCCCAAATTGGAGGGGGGACAGCACTGGAGAATGTGGGCATACACTGGTGGGTGGGGGCATGGCGGGGCGGGGGGTTACCGAGCGTGGGGTGACGGGTGGTATAAATTGGGAAATAGGAAGAATATAAAAGGGGGATAAAGGCGGAATAACGGGAAGGTCAAGGCAAACAGGTGGATATAAAGGGGAGCGAAGGGGATGCACAGGTAAAAAGACGGGTTAAATAGGGATTACAGAGGGGTGGTATAAAGGAAGTGCAGGCGGGGTACAAAGGGGTTTATAGAGGGGGGGATAGGAGTAAAACCAGATCCCAGCAGGCCCGCCCAGCCCCTCAGTTTGCAGGGAGCCCACACTTCTTCACACCCGCCAGCTGCCACAGCTCCTCCTCTGCGTGGGACCCCCCCTCATCACCATCACCCCCTCAGCTGGTGCCCCTCCACCTCCAGGGCAGGGGCCCCACCCCGTTCAGGACATGGCATCGAGCCCACCTGCTGCAGCTTCCCGGGAATTCCAGCAGCTCCTGGCTGCCTCCTTTGGGTGAGGCGAGGGGGCAGCGAGCAGGCGCTCTTGGACAGGGCATCCTGGCAGAGCTGGAGCTCCAGGGGTGCAGAGGAGGTGGCTCTATCCCCAGCCAGACCCCTGCTGGAGAGGGCCATGGCCATAGGGACAGGAAGATGCTGACCCGGCCCAGCACATTTGGTGACCCATCAGGGAGACCCATCAGCTCCAGGATGGAGCCAAAGCTCTGCCATAAACCAGCCCCCCAATAAATCTGTCCCAATCTACATGGGGGGCCCCAGCATGGTCCCCTGACCCTCCACCTTGGCCTCAGTGTCTGGAAGGTTCCGCAGCCATCACAGTGCCCAGGAGCAAGGATGATGATGAGGGTGATAGGGGGTTCCTGCCCTGGGACACGGGACCCACCCCAGGACCTTCCACTCCCAGCCAGGCACCAACAGAAGCAGCAGAAGGTGCTGAGGCTCAGCGTGTCCCATGGGCACCCACAGCACAGCGGGCATCAGGTGCTGGGATTCCTGCAGCACAGGAGGATCACGCGGGCTCCATCCATCATCCATCCATCCATCCATCCATCCATCCATCCATCCATCCCCATGTCTGGGGAGTGGCAGGGCCCCATGGGAGGGTTTCAGTGTTCAGGGGGCCGGGGCAGAAGGAGAGGGTGTCCCGGAGGAAGGTTCAGGGGCATTGGGAATCTTCTGAAGGCAGTGTCCCAGGGGCCAGTGAGTGTCCTGGGGGGTGTCCAGGAGCCCAGGGGAGCAGCAACCAGAGTAGGAATAGGTTGAAGGGCGACAGAGGAGGGCACTGGCCCCAGTGCCTGGCCTGGGGAAGGGGAATCTATCCTGATTCCTGAGCTCCCAGTGCCACCAGTGGGACAGTGGTGATGGTGCCAGGAGCCCCAGGCTGATCCCACCCAGCTTCCCCCTGCGGTGCCCCCCATCCTGTCCCCATTTACTCCCACCTGTCCTGGTTCATGCTGGAGCAAGGGGTGGCTCCCCTCGCCAGACACAAGTGAGCAGGGTCCCCCCAAGCCCCCCAGAGCCATCTCTCCTGTGCTCCAGCTCATTCCCCTTCCAAGCCTGGGGCCCCCACAGGTACCAGCCAGTCCCCCTTGCCCTAGGGCTCCATCAGAGTCCTCACCGCTGTGGGGCTTGTGCCCCCGTCTGCCACCCACCCTGGCAGCCCCAGCCCGTGGGGTGCAGCCCCTCCTTGCCCCACTGTAGCTCAGCACACACTGATCTGTCCATTTATTCGGGGTTTTACAGAAGTCAGGGGTTGGGGGGTCAGACCATCACCAGGGCGGGCAGGGGGAAGTCGGATCCCGACATTAAATTATCAGTTAAATTAATGAGCAAGAAAAACCAACAGTTTTGTCTCAGGAGAAAGTGCCCAAGTGCGGGGGTAGGCGGGGGGGCCCCTCATGGGGTCGGGGTGGACCCTGGCCGGGACCCCAGCCCCCCATGTGCAGCACAGGTGCCCCAGGCCCGGGACATGCCTGTGCCCGCACACGGACATGCATGGACACACGTGCACCCCCTGTGCCGCCACTGACGTTTGGTCCCTGCTTGGAGCCCCCCATCCTCTCCCAGGGTTCCAGGGGACCTGTGACTGGCCAGCGACTCCCCCCTGCCACTAGCAGCAGGGCACAGGGACCCCTCACCAGCCCAGCCCAGGATGCCACAGCCCTGGGGAAGCAGGGGGGTCTTTGGGGGGTGCAGCCCCCTGTGAATCAGGAGTGCATGATCGGCCAGGCTGGAAACACTGTGACCAGCCTGGAGGGGGCCAGGGTGTCCCTGGCAGCGGCGGGCAGAGCGGGAGCCCCCCTGGGTGCCAGGTGCAGTGGGGAGGCCCCACAGCCCGTCCCCGACACAGGGGGGGCCCGGCTGTTCCAGTGCTGCCCCCACCCAGCTCCACTGTGCCACAGGGCAGGGGGCTCCCTGGGTGGAACCTGGCAGTGGGCCTGGGAGGGGTGCACCCTCATCCTGCCCCGGGGAGGCAGAGGGGGGACAGTGGAAGGTCCTGGCTCACCCCAAGGTGAGTGGGGTGTCTGGGGGCAGCAGCCCAGCGAGCCCCCTTAGGAGTGTCAGGGGCAGGGGGGCTCCAGCTGTCTGCTATGTGGGGTCTGTGCTGAGGAGCTGCTGTGCCCTGCCCTGAGGAGAGGCTGTGGGATGAGGGGGGACCCAGCCCACTGGCAGCTCCCCACACCTGGTGGCCCCCCCCATCCAAGACCAGGCCTGGGCTGTGGCCCCCACGAGCCCCCGGCCACAACTGAGGTCCATGTGTGCTCCTCCATCCAGGGGGGCACAGGGGGCTCACTGCTCCTCCAGCCAGGAGGGCTTCTCGGCGCCGGGGGTCTTGAGCTTGATGTTGAACTGCTTGAGGGTCTGCTCAAGCTGCTGCTGGTTCCCAGCAAAGTACGCAGAGATGGCGTTGTGGAACAGCAGCAGTTGCTTGTGCATCACCTTGATCTGAGGAGGGAGGGGATCGTGACTGGGGGGGCCTGAGCCCACCCCAGCAGCACAGAAAAGGGGTTGGAAAGCCCTCTGAGACCCGCCTCGACTGCCACCACTCCCTCTCTGCACTGCCCGTTCCACCCAATTCGTGTCCTTGAGTGACAAATTCAACATGGCTGTCAAATCCCTGCATGGACCCCATCCCTGTGCCTCCTATCCCTGCAGCTCCCCCTCATCCCTATCCCGAACCCCCCCTCCTCATGTGCCCCACACCTCTCCATGCCCCACCTCTGTCTTCCATCTCCCATTCCTGTGCCCCCCATCCCCACCCTACACCTCCCATCCCTGTACGCACCTTGTTCTCCTCCAAGAATTTGAGCTTGATGGCCACGTCTGCCCGCAGCTTCTCGTACTTGTCCTTGTGGCTCTGGAACTGGCTCTGGGCCGCGTCCAGGCGGCTGACAGCGCCGGCATCGCGCGGGCCCATGCTCAGCTCCTCCAGGTCCGTGCGGTACGCGTCGTACTCCAACCTGCACAGCATCCCCGGCATCACTGACCCGCCCCCAGAGCTCCCCAGGAGCCCTGAGCCCGCCTGGCTCCCTGTCCCACCTGGCCGTCTCGTACTGCTTGACTGTCATGAGCGTGTCCTCCATGGTCTTGTTGACCAGCGTGTTGATGCTGGACACAAAGAAGTTGACGGCGCCCAGCAGCGTCTCCCCGTTCTTGCACAGCAGCTTCTGCGTCTCCGCGTTGTACCCAAACTCCTCCTGGGGACAGAGGGATGGGGGCACAGGTGAGTGGCCATGGATCACATCCCCACTCCCCTCCATCAAGGGTGCTGGGGGAAAAGCCCCCTGAGACCACCGAGGCCAACCATGAGGCAGCACCACCAAGCCCAGCACCAGCACAACATCCACTCTTGTGCAGATCGTGTTCCCGCCCTGGTGTCCAAGTGTGACTCCCCAGGTCCTGACCCCCACAACCCCAGTGTCAAGCCCCAGCTACCCCTGCCCTCCCAGCCTTTATGTCCAGGTGTCCCCTCCAAGTCCTGGTGCTCCCCATCCTCCCCCAGCCCTGGTGCCCAGGTGTCCCTGCCCTCACCCCAGTGTCCCCCTAGCCCTGGCACACCTGGAGCTCAGGGGATTTCTGGCTGAGGTCAGCGAAAGCATCGCCCAGGGCGTGCTGGGTCTGTACGAGGCTGTAGAGGTGGGCCGTGAGTGCCCGTGCCAGGTGCAGGACGCTCTCGTACTTGCGCTTGGTCTCCCGCAGCAGCTCGATCTGGGTCTCCAGCTCCAGGTCCACCGTGCGCGACCCCCGGCCGAAGCGCTCCGAGAGCAGCTGCTTGGTGCACTGCAGCAGGGGACACCGGGGGCCCCCAAGGCATGTGTCAGTCCCCCAAACCCCTGCCAGAGCAGCTGCTTTGGGAGGGGGGCAGGAAGGCCGCTGGTGGCCCCTCACCTTGTAGGTGTTGATCCCCCACTTCTTGACAATGTCAAACTTCTCAACGGCAATGCCACGCACGACCTCCTCTCCACCAGCTGGGGGTCCGGGGGGTGGTGGGTGCAGCCCGGGGCCTGGCACAGGGACAGGGATAGGAACCTGGCACCAGCTCCAGGAGAGCAGCAGCCATAGGGACTGGGCAGCCCCAGGCTCCAGAGCCGTTGTCCTGGAGCTGCTGTTTCCACAGCAGCTTGCTCAGCTCTGGGCATATGCCCAGCACTGGCTCAGACAGCACCTGGTGAGGACCCTGCTCCTGCCCAGCCCCCTGAGGGTCCCACACAGGGGCACAGACCCCAGCCCAGCCATATCTGCTTGCACCAAGCCCTGCTTCATCCTGCTGACTACCCCCACCAGGCTGGACACAGGGGGAACACTGCCCAGCAGCACTGGGAGTCAGGGGCAGAGTGAGCCCCCTGGCCAGGACCCACCTCTGAGCCCCCGGGGCCCATCAGTGCTGTCCTCTGTCCCAGCACAAGGATCAGCACCAGCACCAGGCTCTGGCCCTCAGGTGGCTCAGGGGCAGAGTGAGCCCCCCTGGCCAGGACCCACCTCTGAGCCCCCGGGGCCCATCAGTGCTGTCCTCTGTCCCAGCACAAGGATCAGCACCAGCACCAGGCTCTGGCCATGACACAGCCGCCACGGGGGCTCTTACCAATGTCCCCCGGGAGGCCCGGGGTCCCCAGACCCATGGGACGCCCGAGGTGGAGTGAGGGGCGCAGTACCTGCGGGAGGCGCGGCCGGGCGGGCCATCCTACGGGCAGCGGGCGCGCTGGGGGGCACCGATGGTCCTCGGGGGGGGTGAGGATGGACAAGAGAGCCTGGAAATGGGGGGGCTGCAGGGGCCGAGCAGGGTGGGGCAGGACAGGACAGGGGCACAGGACAGTGGGATAGCCAAGGCAAAGGGGATGGGGGCAAGGGACAGGGACGAGTGCGCGGGCGGGCGGCAGCGGGAGAGCGACGGCAGCAGGTGAGCGTTGGAACCCAGAGACATGGCTGCAGCCACACAGAGCGACTCCCCCAGCCCAGGAACCCCCCACCTCCGGCCCCTGTGCAGGAATGCCTGCACCCCGAGGGCTGGGCAGGCCTGGTGTCATGGGGACGCCGGGACACAGAGACACAAGGCCAGCAGTGGCAGTGCTCCAGGGAAGCACACACACGTGCACTCGTCCTCTCTGCCCACACGGACCTTCCTCCAGCCCTGGGGGAACCCTCAGGGAGAGGTCTGCATGGAACAAGGACGGTGGTGCCAGGTCTCCCAGGGTGTAGAGCCCAGCTGGCCCCACTCTGGACCAGTCTGACTGGGACAGCAAGGAGTCAGTGGGGTGTGGGCCCCCTGCCTGCCCCCTCATCCCCAGCACACTCCAGAGCTCCCGCTGCACGGGGACCAGGACAGACCTGGGATCCTCCAGCAGAGCAGGGACTCAAGCAGAGCAGAGAATTCCACGGGGACAGAAATTCCCAGCAGAGACCCCACCCTGTGACAGGGGAGCAACCCAGCCCAGGGAGAGCAGAGCTGAGGCAGCAGCCCCTCCTCTGCCTCAGTACACACCCCACACCCCTGCACAGACCCCGAGCCCACCCAGGAGACACCTCGGCTAGGCCATGGCACAGCCTTGTGTCATAAGTCGGGGCACTGAGGGGAGCCGAGCCCCTCCGCCCCACGATGATCCATTCCCTGCCCAGCCAGCCCCGCTACCTTTGATGGTGCCCGTGGGGATGATGCCCTCGGCTGTGCCCCCATAGCCGCCCGACACGATGCTGGTCTCGTTCAGGTTGGGTCCCGACACCATCACCTGCTGCAGGTCCTGGGGGGCACAGGAGCACAGGGGGCTGAGATGCAGAGACAGCACAGCCCTGGTTCAGCCCCAAACACCCCCCGGGCTTCCCGACCCCAGACCTGCTCCAGGCCATCATCCTCGGGCAGGCTGCTGGTGTCCCCGTTGCTGCTGATGGGGATCTCCATGGTGGCTGCCTTGCTCAGGATCCCGTCTGACATCCTCAGGGCCTGCAAGGACACAGCCGTGCTGCTGGGGCCAGGACCACCCCCGGCCGGGGGCACCGGCAGTACCGCGAGGCCGTGCTGGGACAGCCGGGGGCTGCAGCGTGGAGGGAGGGCCCACGTCGGCGCTGCTGGCGCTGAGCAGACGCTGCCCCCGGCGCAGGGCCTCCTGCAGCCCCTGCCCAGCCCGGCTCGGCGCCCTCGGACACCCCTGGTCCCCAGAACGGACCCGCAGGGTGGCACATGCCAGAGGCGCCGACCCCACCGTGGCTCCTACACCATCCCGCCCAGGACTCCCGGGCTCCCCCGCCCCCCGGCCGCACTCCGTGCTCCCTCTCACAAACCCCGCCGGGGATCCCCGCCGACCCTGCTCCGGGACAGCGGCGCTGGCGGCGCCCAGCACGGCCCCGGCCAGGAGGGCGCCGGGAGCCACGTCCGCAGGAGAGCGGGGGGGCCCCGCTGCGCCCGGACCGGTCCGGGCACATTCCACAGCAGGCGGGGCCCGGGGCGGGCTCCCGAGAACCCGCTACCTGTGACCTGTCCCCTCCCCGGCGGGACAGGGCCCGGCCCAGCGCCAGGGTCGAGCCCTGCGGGCAGAGGCCGTCACCGCCCAGCGCCATCCTCGCCGGAGAGCGGCCCCGCAGTCCCACAGCCTCCGGGGCGGGACGGGGGCAGTGTCGGAACGGACCCCTCCGCAGCCACGCACGGCAAGGCCCCGGGTCGGGACCGACCTCCGAGGGAACCCCCGGTGGCCGCTCCTGCCGGAACCGGCCCGAGCGGGCGGCGGAGGCCCCAGCCCCGCTCCCGGGGCTCTCCCAGCCAGGCCCCACCGGCCCCGCGGCCGCTCACCCTGTGCGGCCTCCCCGGCCCGCCCCCGGCCCCACCTGCGCCCCGGCCCCGCCGGGCCCCCCCGCGCCGCTCCCGCTCCGCCTCGGCCCGGACGCGCCGAAAGTGGCGTCAAGGGCCCGGAAGTGGCGTCATCGCTGAGCCGGACGGAAGTGGCGTCGCTGGGAGTTCGGCGGGTGGTCCCGCGGGCGCGGAGGGAGCGGGCCCGGCCCGGCCCGGGATGGACCCGGCGGCCGAGCACCGGCAGCAGCTCCGCAGCGTGAGCGCCTGGGCCGGGGGCGGGCAGCGGCGTGTCCCGCGAGGCCTTCATGGGGGGTCCCGGCGTGTCCCGGGCGCTCCGGCCGTGGGACCTTGAGGTGCCGGGTTCTCCGGAGAAGCGGTGGGGTCCTGGAAGGGACCCGGGCGTCTCGGGCTGGCCGGGGGGCACGCCGGGAGTCGCGGTGGGTTTCAGGGGTCGCGGACCGGCTCCGCCCGGTGTGACCCGCGCCGCCTGTTCCCCAGCTGCGGGACTTCCTGCTGGTCTACAACCGCATGACCGAGCTCTGCTTCCGCCACTGCGTCTGCAACCTCAACTACCGGCTGCTCACGGGCCGCGAGGTGAGCGGGGCACGGGGCCCGCAGGCCGGGGCCCGCAGGCCGGTGGCCCCTGACCCCCCTGTCCCCCGCAGGAGTCGTGCCTGGACAGCTGCGCCGCCAGGCTGGTCCGCGCCAACCACCGCCTGATGGGCGCCTACGTGGGGCTGGTGCCGGCGCTGCTGCAGCGCCGCGCAGCCGAGCACGGGGCTCCAGCGGGGCCGTCCGGACTGCCGGCCTCCCCTGAGCCGGCCCCGGGCCCCGCGGAGCCCTCGGAAGGCGCTCCCGCTGCCGGCACGTAGCAGCAGCTGGCCGCAGCTCCCCGCGGCCGTCGGACGCGACTGGCAGCAGCCCGGCCCCGTGCCAGCCGGAGCAGCTGCATCCCTGCTGCCCGGAGCCCCGGGCTGGAGCAGCATCTGCACCGGGCCCCGGGAGCCCCGAGCAGCGGCTGGGCTGCGCCGGGCACCAGGGCTGGGGGCACAGGAACAGGGGAAGGCCCCCCTAGCCCTCCTGGTTGTGGATTTCTGGGAAGTGGATTGTGAGTACCAATAAAACATCTCCACAGTAACGGCTTAGTGTGACACGTGGGGAGGGAACCAGAACCCTGGCCTCTGTTCCCTGGTGAGAGACCATGGCACAACTGGGAATCCAGGGACTTGCACTTAAATGTGAGACAAACGTCTCCCTTTAGGAGCCCTGTGATCACCGGGACACTGTGGGGCCCTGAACATTCTCACTCCAGCTGGCTGGCACAGAGCAGGCACTCAGACAGGGCACTAGATGTCAGGTGCTGCCAGGCCAGTGCCCCCCAGCTAAGGGCGTGTGTGTGCGTGGTCCTTGGGAGAGCCTGGCCTCTTCTCTCCCCGCTGCAGCCCCTGGGCTGAGAGCATGAGCTGCAGGCCCAGGACAGGGCTTTGGGCAGGTAAGCACTAGCCCCAGTACAGAAATAAATCAATATATTCCGTGTACAAAACATGCTCCTGCAGGCCCGGCCGGGCACTCCCGCGCATATAAATAAGGCCCGGGCCGGCCTCCCCTCTGTCCTGCCCGCGGGGGCCAGCGCCTGCGCCGGGGCCACCCCTCCCGCGGGACCCCCGGGCTGGCCGGGGTCACTTAAGGTCCACGTCAAAGTCCAGCACCAGCAGCTTGGTCTCCTCGGTGCCGTTGCGGCTGCCCACGGCGCACACCAGCTTGGTGTTGGAGGCACGGATGCGCCACACGACCCCCCCGGAGCCCCCGCTCTCCAGGGCCACCAGGTTTCGCACAAACTCCCCTGTCTTCAGGTCCCACAGCTTCACTGTCCCGTCATCGGAGCTGGTCACCACGAACTTGGAGCTGAACTGCAGGCAGGTGACTGCACTCTGGTGCTTGCTGGGACCTATGGGGAGGCACCCGTGAGCCCCAGGTACACCTGGGGCACCCACTGCTGTGTGACATGGGTGCTGCCACACCTGGCACCTCAGAGCCACCCAGCCCTGGCTCCTCAGGGACACACCACTCTGTCCAGACACAGCCCCAAGGGCAAGGAGCTCCCTCCCTCCCACCCCCCAAGGCAGAGAGCTGCCCCTTCCCAGCGCCCTGGTGGGGGGAACTCCCCGCTGCCCCCCAAGGGTGAGGAACCCCCTCTCACCCTGCAGCGTCTGCAGGCACTGCCCCGTCTTGATGTCCCAGATCTTGACAGTGGAGTCGGCGTTGCCGGACACGAGGATGTTGTCACGCAGCTCCATGCCGCTGGTGAGTGACTGGTGCCCCATGAGTGTGTGCAGGCAGTTCCCACTCTCCACATCCCACACGCGGATTGAGGTGTCCAGAGACCCGCTCACGATGTGTGTCCCATCAAACTGCCAGAGAGAAGGGGTCCAGCTCAGTATTGGGGACAGGAGTGTCCCTGGTTTGGGGTGCAGCCCACAGCTCTGGCAGCCCCTGGTTTGGGATACAGCACCCTCAGTTCCAGCAGCACCACCAGAGAGCCCAGTTCAGCAGATGAGACAGGCTCACGCACCTCTTGGCTTTTTGGGCTGTAGAAATGCTCCAGGAAAGGGGCATGGAGGAGTGTTTATAGTGTTTATGTCCACAGCATGTGTGCGTGGGAAGTGGGGTCAGGGGGCAGAGACTGTCCCTGCAGGACACAAACATGGTTCATGTGTCCTTGCAGGGCAGATACATCCCCTTCAGGACACACATGTCCCTGCAAAGCTCACAGGGCCTTGCATGACACAGGCACAGCCTATTTGTCCCTACAGCACATGTGGAACCTTGGGCACAGCTTGTGCCCATGACTGGAAGGCAGGGGAGCGATAGGGCAAGCCAGCAGGAAGGCAGGTTGTACCTGAGGGAGCAGGGAGGGCAGGGGAGCTGCAGAGGGGGAAGCAGCAGGAGGGGACGCATGCAGGGCCGTACCTGCAGTGAGTAGACTCGGTTGGTGTGCCCCTGCAGCGTGTGGGTGCAGCTCTCGCTCTCGGGGTCCCACACCTTGACCGTGTAGTCGTAGGCACCGCTGACCACCTTGTTGCCGTCATACTGGACGCAGCGCACGGCTGCCACGTGGCCCATCAGCACGTGCAGGCACTGCCCTGTCTCAATGTCCCAGAGCCGCAGTGTGGCATCCCGGGAGCCACTCACCACCCTGCAGGTGAGGGGACACCTGTGTGGGGCCCAGCTGCCAGGGCAACCTGGGGCCAACAAGGCTGAGCCCCGCGGATATCCCCCGACGCAGCAGCCGTAGCCCCTGCTGTACCTGTTGCCGTGCAGGTGCATGCAGCGCACGGTGGAGGTGTGTCCGTACAGCGTGTGCACGCACTCGCCACTGTCAGCGTTCCACACCTTGAGTGTGCGGTCAGTGGAGCCACTGATGACAATGCTGTCCCTCATCTGGGAGGACCAAACCCCCCCAGTGTGGCCCACCAGCGTCTGCACACACTGTGGGGAACAGGACATGAGGGACAGGTGAGCCTCTCACACCTCCCCACCCTGAAACAGCACAGAGGAGCAGCACAACTCCCTGTCCTTGCCATATAGGGCCCAAACTGACCCCAGGAGTCAGGGTGTAGCACCACCTGTGCTCAGCACAGGGAGATGGTCCCTGCCCCAAACCCCTGTGGCGATGATGACAATGCCACACTCAGTTCCCTGGTGACAGTGATGCTCACCTCCCCTGTGACAGCTGACCACACTTTAAGCGTGTTGTCATCAGAGCCGCTTACTATGCGATTCCCACAGAACTGCAGGCAGGTGATCACATGGTCATCGTGGCCCTTCAGTACCTGTGGGAGTACAGGAGTATGTGGGGGGCAGTGTGGCCTCCCCAGCCAGCAGGACCCCCCAACACAATGAGCAGTGGGAAGGCAGCAGGAGCTGTGGGGAGGAAAGGCAGGCGGGTCTCCAAATCAACCTGCAGCCTCTGATGCTTCTGCAGGGCAGCAGAGCTGGGGTGTGTGGTGTGTCTGGCAGCTGCTGCAGGGGCAGGGGTTACAGGAGAACAGGGAGTGGGGGGCTCAGGAACCCAGCAGCAAGAGAAAGGGTGGTGGGGACTCTACCCAGGGGCAGGAGGGACACCCAGGGAGAGATCACCAGGGTTCTGGGACCCTGCACAGAACACAGTTGAGCCCTGCGATGCTGCACCTTCCCTGGGTGCTGGGGCTGACTGCAGGCCTGCATGGGGGCTTGGAGAGGGGCAAAGGAAGGGACTCCCTTCTCCAGGCCCAGGGGACCTCATTTCTGTTGCCCCCACTGCTCTGAGCAAGCTGGATCTGCTCCCATGGCAGATCTTGTATCAGCTTCCCTATACCAGTGACCTGGGGTCTGTCCCCAGAGGGACCCCCACCAGCCCCTCAGCTCTCCAGGGTCTACCCCTGGCAGGGGCACTCGCAGGCTCACCTTGGGGACCACAGCTCCCCAGAGCCTGTCCCCGCTGGGACACCCAGACCTACCTTGGGGGGCCGCAGCTCCCCGCTGCGCCAGTTCATGTCGATGCGGTGCTGCCGCAGGAAGGCGAATTTCCAGGGGCTGTACATGAACCCGGGGCTGAGCAGGCGTCGCTTCCGCAGGTGTAGGGGCTCCTCAATCCCTGCAGGGGACAACACAGCGGTGCCTCACCTGGGTCAAGCCTGGGGTGGCCCCCCAGCCCCCACCCAGGAGGACCCTCACCTTCCTCACGGCACTTCTCCCTCCAGAGCAGATTGTCCTCGGCCAGGACCCTCCAGTAGCGGCAAGTCTGGGCAGCACGGAGCAGGTCCCGTGGCTCCAGGAAAGACAAGACGTACAGGGCCAGCTGTGAGGGGATAAAGGTCACAGAGCGGTCACCAGGGGCGGTCAGGTAGGCCAGGCTAGGCCCCTGGTCCCCAGGCTTCACTCACCTCCTTGGGCAGCAGGGAGATGAAGTCCCGCTGGAACTGGGGCTCGATGACCTGCATCATGTACTTGATCTGCGCCGGCTCGCAGCGGTCAATGAGCTCATCCAGGGCCAGCAGCTTCTCAGGGCCGCTCCAGCGCTGCAGGGGGACCCGCAGTGACCCCCGGCTCTGTGTCCCCAGCTAGCCCAGCCACAGCCCTGGCAGCCAGGCCTCTTGTCCCAGGCCAGGAGCCTGAGGCAGGTGGGAGTTTGTTGGGTCACAGGTGCTGTGTGACAGGTGACAACACAACTGGCCAGGGCTGAAGCCTCCTCTGTGTTTCCTCACACAAACAAAACTACTGAAAATTCACTGTGGGTCCAACCCCTGCCCATAGTGGGGATCCCTCAGGGTCAGCTCCCTCCCCTCATACCCAGGCTGCCTGGAGCCACCAGGTGAGCCATACCTGGAAAGTGCGGAGCCAGTCCTGTAGCTCAGGTGGGGGGGCCACCGAGGGGATGCACCGGCGCCGGGCCTGCCCCACCTTGGCATTGCGCAGGTCCCCAAAGGTGGTCGTGGGGCTGGGTGTACAGGGACCCAGTGTCCTGGGACAAACACCAGGCACAGGTGAGGCCATGGCACACCTGGCACACGCCAGCACTGCTCTGGGCCACAGTGCTCCAGAGGCTCTTGGAACTGGTTCCTGCCAGTGGGAGCTCCACCCCACTGACCCCTTCTCTTTGCTCCCACCCTGCCGACCCCTTGCCCAGCCATGCAGCCCAGCCTGCTCAGGAGATACGCAACTGGTCAGGGCTGGATCTCACCTGGGCCAACCCCTGCTCGACCCAAGTGGCTGCACCAACCTCCTGGGGAGGGCAGCAGGAGCTATGTGTCACCCCAGCACACAGAGCCCCCCGACCCTCACCTGCCATAGTCAGAGCCCTTGCACAGCTTCTTCCCGGGGGACAAGGCCCGGCCATCTGGCCCATTCTCTGACTTCCGCTTCATCTGTGGGACACAGCAGGTTGGAGTGGCTGGAGAAACTCAGGCAGACCCCTGCAGACTCCCTGCCCACAGATGATCCTTGTGGACCCCTACAGGCCACCCACCCAGAACTGACCCCTGTAGGCCCACTGCCCACACCTATAGGGCAGACCCCCACCTGCTCTTGCTTTCTTGCTTTTTCCCTTCGGGGTCCATACAGCAACAAAGGATCCCCACACAGGGCAGGGGGGCTGCACCAGGGCCAGCCAGGGCTGGGGACCAAGGTAGCACCTCCTTCCCCCACCCTATGACCAAGGACTCCCATGATGGGCAGGGGTCTGCATGGGGGACTGCGGCAGCCCCAGCAGCAAGGCACCATGGAACCCCAGCCCCCGTTTACCCTCCCACAGGTGCCCCGGGCACCTTGGGGCGCAGGTGCCGCAGCAGCCCCCCGTCCCCAGTGCGCTGCAGGTAGTCGATCCACCGCTCTCCCAGCGTGTAATACAGGTATACATTGCTGCTGTCTTCCCCCTCCTCGCTGCAGCAGCTCCCTTCCTCCTCCTCCTCTTCATCGTCCTCCTCCTCCTCCCTGGTGGACCTGGGGGGCTCCTGTGGTCCCCGCCCCCCAGAACCATCAGGGTCTGCTCCAGACCTGGGGGTACCCTTCCAGGGGCGCTCGGGCTCCCAGGGCCCTGGTGCCTCCTCCTCCTCCTCTTCTTCCTCCTCTTCAGCCACCACCTGAGCAGGGAAAAGGCAGGGAGCGGGGCTGACTCTGCACCAGCTTTGGAGAGGCCTCCAGTCCCCTGCTGGAGACCCAGAGCAGGGCAGGGGCTGGGAGTGCTGCTGGATGGCTGCCAGTGAGAGCCACGGTCCCGCAGCACAAGGGCTCCACTCAACAGCACTGGGGGGCTGCAGGGCAACCACAACCACGAGCTCCTCCAGAATCTTCCAGATGCACGTCTGTCTGCTAGCCACGAGCTTCCCCTGAGCCCCCCCCAGAGCCAGACCTCCTCCCTCGTCCTTGCACCTGGCTGCAGGAACCCTTCTGCACCTACCTGTGCCGCAGGTGCCCTGTGGTCCTCACTGTCCCCCAGGGGAGTGGGGCTGGCTCGTGGGGGCCCCTCGGGGCCGGGGCACCGCCGGCACGTCATGCGCTGGCTGTTGAGCTCCAGGATGCGTGTGGTAATGCCCTTGACATGCAGCAGGTCATCCAAGCAAGTGAAGCCCTTCAGCTCCTGCGTGGAGGGAAGTCAGCCCTGCCCAGAACAGAATCCCTCCTGCTCCCAGAGCCCCCTGCCCAAGCGGCCCCGCAGGGAAGAGTCACAGCGCTGTGAAAGTGGGCAGCAACCCACAGCTGCCAGCTGGGGTAGGAGCACTGTGCCCCGAGATGAGCAGGATGGGGAGCGAGGCTGCAGCTCCAGGGCAGGAGAACAGCTGGACACATGCAGATGCACACAAGTGGGGCACCCACGGTCCCGTGGGCATGGCCCGGCCCCGACCTGGGCTCAGCTGCCTCCCATCACCCTGCACGGCTCCCGGAGCACCTGCCATGGGAGGAACCCGGCAGGGCTGGGCTGCGCTGGGCAGGGCTCGACAGACAACCAGTGCAGCCCACGGGCCCAGGAAGGGCCCGACCGCCCCTTCTGACCGGGCAGGGCTCGTTTGACGGTGCTGCTGCTGCTCCCCACGAAGGGCTGCAGCAGCAGCACCGCCCGGGACAGGCCCCGCTCCAGACCGCCCTCCCTTTGTATCACCGGTTTCTGCCCTCCCGCCTCCCGGTGTTCCCAAGCGTACGTGTTCACAGCATTTGGACATCCACGCCTCTACCTCCTTTTGGAGCCCCAAACACGCCGAGCGCTCCCAGCCCCGCCTCGCCCGGCCGCGGCGCTGCCCATCCCCGTAGCATCAGGGCACAGCTGCCGCCGCCGCTGCCGCGCCCGCCGGGCTGGGCCCGCGGGGCCGCTCCCACTGCTCCGGGCCGGGGCACCGCTGGCCGCAGGGTCTCGGCCCACCATCGCCGGTGACGGCGCTCGGAAGCAGTCGGGGCGCGGGGCCAGTCCCGTTCCCCCGGTTCCCCGCTGGGGCCCGGCAGCACCGGGGGCGGCTGCGCTCGCCCGGCCCCGCGGGCTCGGGGCGGGACTCGGGGATCCCGGCCCCCCACCTGCCCCAGCTACCAGCATGGAAACCGCGCTGTCGCCCCACGGCCTCCACCCCGGGACCGACACCGCCACGGCCACCCCCGCCTCGGGGTCCCGGGCCCGGGTCGCTCAGCGCGGGGCGCCGTCCCCGCCGCTCCCCCCCCGCACCTCTCTCTTGCGGACGATACCGCGGGCACGGCGGCGGCCGATGCCGCTGAGGGCACCCTCCAGCTCGGCCACGCCGGCGCGGTTGATGTCGAGCTTGGCCCCGGCGGGGCCCGGCCCCGACATCCCGGTACCGGTCCCGGGCGCTGCCGCCGCGCAGGCCCCACAGCACCGCGCAGGCGCGGCCCCGCCCCCACACGCGCAGACGTAGCTGTGAGGAAGCAGCGGTTTTATTGGTGATTGCGCGCGGGGGCGGAGCCAGCCGCGCTGGCCCCGCCCCACCCCGGCGCTCCGGTCACCGCCGCTTGTACAGACACGGCCGCAGGCGCAGCCCGGGAGCGGGACCCGGCCGGGCCGGGCCCGTCTTGGCGAACTCCAATACGTAGAAATAGGAGCTGGAGAGATCCTGGGGGCGTAGGGATACCCGACTCTGTTACCGGCACCCCGGAGCCCCCATCATCACCATAGCCCCGGAACACCCAACCCCTCCGGCACCACTCAATGCTGCCTCAGCGAACCCCGGGTCCCCCCTGCCTCCTTCCAGACCCCCACTGTGCCCAGACCCTGGCTCCAAAGCTCTTGTGGGGACTGAGTACCCTGGCCCCCAGCGTGCTCCTCTAAATGCCCAACACCCCCACACCACAATTCCTCCAGGCCCTGGGACCCCCAAGCCCCTCCTGGGCTACACATCCAGCTCTAGGCCCCACACTGCAATCCCAGTGCGCTCCTGGCTCCCCTCATCCCCTCTCCAGCCCCATCCAACCCGCGTCCCAAACTGCCACAGCATGCCCCCACGGTCCCCAGGACCTCCAAGCCTTCCCCCAGGACTCCACCCCTGTGAGTACGTGTGCCCCCGTTCTCCCACCTGCAGTCCCCCATGGACCAATCCCTTCCACCTCCATCTACTTTCACCATCCCCTGGTCTGCTCCACGCCAGGCTGGGCCTCAGACCCGCCCCGGACCCCTTCCCTGCACCTGGCTCCTGATGCACCCAGTGCCCAGCCCTAGGCACACACCTTGGAGACGGTCTTGAAGCCCAGCTGCGTCATGGCCTTCAGGAAGGCACGGATGTCCTCAAAGCGGCTGGCCACCTCGGCCACCAGCAGGGTCCCCCTGTGGTCACTTGAGCACTGAGCAGGGTGCCCAGGCACGCCCAGGACGCTGCTCAGCATCCCTGCCCCAATCCCCCACTGCCCCACGACCTCTGCCTACCCGAGCTTGAGCACACGGTTGGCCTCTCCTAGGATCTCCTGCAGGTTGGTGCCCATCAGCGCCAGGCAGAACACGGCCACGTCCACCGACTCAGCCGCCAGCGGCACCTGCCCACCCCGGGACACCCCCGGAGAAGGAGGATGACGACTTGGCCTGGAAGCCGCTCTGCACATCCCCGGGAGCAGGAGGAGGAGGATGGCGATGTTGATGGGGCCGGGACACACCCCCGGACTCCGCAGGCTTGTGCCCCAGGCACACACCCAGCTTTCGAGCAGACACAGCCGTGCTTCCCCCCGCACGGGACCCTCGGGTCACGGTCCCCCCACCCGCACGCCCTCCCTGCCCCGTACCTTGGCCATGTCGCAGACGGTGACCCGCGGGCTCAGCGGCACCAGGTCGAAGCAGTGCACCTGGTTCTTGACGCTGGCGGCCAGCGTGCAGTCCCCGCAGCCAAAATCCGCCACCACGAGTGACGCGGGGCTGGGGCAGGACGGCGGGCTCAGAGCGGCGCCTTGGCCCCGCTCCGCTCCCCCGATCACTCCCGGGCCCCACCGCTCATTCTCGGTCCATCCCCCGGCTCTCCGTTCAGCCCCACCGCTCACGGCCCCCCGGTCCATACTCCCCCAGGCCTCGCCCTCCCGCTCACCGGCGGCGCAGGTAGCGCACGATGCGCTGCACCGGGCGCTCGGGCCAGCGCCGCACCTGCCGCTCGAAGCCCCGGTGGTAGAGGTGGAAAGCGGCGGGGTCGGCGCGGAAGAGCCGCGCGGCGTCGCGGCTGGTGCCGGTGTAGAGCTGCTGGTTCAGATAGCGGAACCGGGCGCCGAGCAGCCGCTCCTCCATCCGCGCGCGGAGCGCGGCCGAGCGGCCCGAGCGGGGCTCCGGGGCAGCCTCCGCGGGGCCCGGCGGCTCCGGGGGGCCCGGCCCAGAGCCCCGCTCCCCGTCCGACCCCGCCGGCGGCTCCTGCTGCTGCTGCCGCTTCTGCCGGTTCCGCCGCTGCCGACGGCTCAGTCCCGCCGGCTTCCCGGACTGCTCCGCCGGCTCAGCCGGGCCGTCTGGGGGCATCGAGAGGGGGCTCAGGGCGCGGAGGCGGCTCCCTCCTGCCCGCCGGGCCCCGGAGCCGTCCCGGTACCTGTGTCCGGCCGCTGCCCAGCCTGCCGGGGCTCGTCGGGACCGGCCGGGAGTTCCCCCGCCGCGGCCCGCGGCCCGCCGGCCTTCTTCCGCTTCCGGGGCTGCTTCCGCGCCGCCTCGCCGTCCCGAGCGGTCCCGGGCAGCCGCCTCTTTCGTGGGTGCTGTGGAGAGTGGGGCCGGTAACTACCCCGCGCCCGGGACTGCCTGGCCCGCCGCCCCGCATCGCCCGCTTACCGGTCGGCCCGGGCCCTCCGGGGCGCCGCGGGGCAGCGGCTCCGCTGCATCGTTCCAGCCCTGCTCCGCGAACATGGAGCGGGGACCCTCGGTCGGCACCGGGACGCACGTGCTCCCGCCCCGGAGCGCCGCGGGAACAGCCCCTCCTTGCGGCCCGGAGGACCGGGCGGGAGCCTCGGCTGCACGGGCGGTGCCGCGGCCGGCCCGCTCCGCCCCCGACCGGGTGACCGCGCTCCCGATCAATTCGGCACGCCCCGTAACCCCGCGTCCAGCCCGCCTGACCGTGCTCTGCGGCCCCGGCCCCGCCCCGCCCGGTGCCGTGGGGCGGAGCCGCTCGGGCGGAGCCCCCGCGCCGTCCCGCGCCCGCCGCAGCCGCCGCCCTGCGGAGCCGCCGGGACACGCACCCGGTAACGGCGGGACGGCACCGGCACCGAGCGGGGACAGGTTGGGGAGGCCGCGAGTGCGGCTGCGGGCGACCCGAAGCTGGGGCAGGGCCGGACGGAGCCCTGCCGGAGCCGGAGCCAGGGCCGGGGCCGGGCCGGGAGCTGCAGGGGAGGGGTGGGGGCTGAAGGGGAGGGTTGGGTTAGCAGGGAAGGGTTTGGGGGTACAGGGGAGGGCTGGGGGCTGAAGGGGAGGGACTGATGGGGCCGCAGGGCAGAGCGGGGCCCTTGCAGCTGGTTTGGGGTGACACGGAGAACTGTGTCTCCACATCCCGTCCCCTACCCCGGGTGCTGAGCAGGCCGAGGGGGCACTTGGCCATCCGGGCAGGGCTGGGGCCGGTTGGCCCCGGCGGGGCTGGGTAGGGGCCGGTGGGTGACAGGAGGACACAGTCCCGGGCCGAGCAGGGGACAGCGTGGGGCCAGGATGGGGTGTCATCACTGCGGTGTGAGGTCCCACAGGGCCGGGACTACTGTGGCGTGTCCTGGGGACCCCTTTTCATGAGGTGCCCCCAAATGGGTGGGGGATAAATATTGTCCGGGAGTGTGGGTGTTCTGGTGCCGGGACAGGGCCAATGCTGCAGTGGGCGTGCTGGGGCCGTTCTGGGCTGTATGAGACCCTGGCAAAAATCGAGTTCTGCATCCCGCCCCTCTGGAGCTGCCTGGGGCAAGGGGTGCAGGCAGGGTCCTGGGGGACAGCTGCAGTGCTGGCAGCTGGTGAGGGTCCCGCTGTGTCTGGGTGGGCATCAGGTCCAGGGGGATCCTCCAGCAGCAGGTTTGAGCCCCAGTGAGTGCATGTCGGGTATGTCATATTCAGCGTGACTGTCCCCACACTGCGAGACTCACTGCATGTCCCTGCTCAGCATCACAGACCTCCGGGCAGCAGGTCCCACGCTCGCAGCCGGGGGCTCAGGGGACATGGGGAGCAGGAGGGAGCTCAGTGCCTGGCTCTGAGCTAGGGTGTCCATGGATCCTCCATGTCTATGGGGTCCTCCATGCACGAGGCTTTGGGGTCCCCCTTTCTGAGCATGGCCCATGCCAGGCCCAGCCAAGTGGGTCAGGAGGGTCACGGGGCTGCAGGATCCCATGCCAGGGATGCTGAGCTACCCCAGCCTCACTCCCTCCCAGAGCTGTGGGCACAGGGGCCGGCTGTGCCTGGTGATAAGCCCGGGGGTGCCAGCTTGGCTTCCTGTGGGTGGCCACAGCCCTGCTGGAGTCACCCGGGATCTTCCCCTTGGGCTGCAGGTCCGGCTCCAGCCCAGACCTCAGCCTGCCTGCGGCTTCCTGGAGAGCTGCAGGGACGGGGCGGGAGGGATCAGGGATGGGGCAGGAGGCTCCTGTATTGCTGTTCCAGGGCCCTCCCCACTCAGGGGGGTCGGGGTCCCCATGTCCTTACCCACGTCCCCCCCTGCAGCTGCCATGGATGACATCTTCACACAGTGCCGGGAGGGCAACGCGGTGGCCGTGCGGCTGTGGCTGGACAACACCGAGAATGACCTCAACCAGGGGTGAGCGGGCTCTGCGGGGCTGGGCGCTGTGCTGGGCGCTGGTTTCCGCCCAGGGAAACCTTCCCTCTCCGTGGAAAGGCAGGGGGCAGATGGCAGGACGCAGCTCCTCCCCGCTGGAGGAAGTTACCGCATCGCTGAGGCACGAGGCCAAACATCCTCTGGCCACTTCCTCACGGCCACAGCCAGGGATCAGCTGGGCTGGGGCTGCCTCCCCTGTCCCCGTGGTGGCGGCTGTGTCCGCTGACCTTATCCTTGTGTCCCCATCCCCTCTCTGGGGAGCACCGTGGCAGATGTGGGACACGGCTGGAACCGCTGGGCTGGGAGCTGTGGGGGCCACGCTGTGTGCCCAGGGGTCTGCTCCCCACAGCCCGTTTGAGGGGTCCTGCAGGACCGTGGGGTTCAGCGTGTGCTCACAGCCATTCAGGAGCCACGACTGTTCTGTGCTGGGTAGCCCCTGCCTGCAGGGTCGTGGTGGTGACAAATGGGGTCTGCTGTGGCAGGGGGCTGGAGCGGGGCTGAGACTGGGGGGAGCCTGGGCTGGAGGGGAGCTGGGGCTGCAGCAGCCCCTTTGCCAGTTCCTGATCTCCATTTAAGGCCTGGCTGCCACCTCCTCCCTTACTTGGTCATGGAGTGGGGGGATGGGGACAGGATCCAGCTGTGATTCAGCCTTGGAGGAGACAGGATTTGGCCTGGGCCGGTGGGGCCCTCGTGGGGGTGGGAGTGGGATGGATGTTCAACCCAGTCCCTTCGTCCCTGCCGCTGGTGTTTTGAGAATGATGCCAGTGATGCCTGGGCCAGGGGGCTACAGCTGAGCAGAGCCCCGTGCCACCCTGCAGGGACGACCATGGGTTCAGCCCCCTGCACTGGGCCTGCCGCGAGGGCCGCTCCAACGTGGTGGACATGCTCATCATGCGCGGGGCCCGCATCAACGTCATGAACCGCGGCGATGACACCCCGCTGCACCTGGCCGCCAGCCACGGCCACCGGGACATCGTGCAGAAGGTACCTGTCCCCAGTGCCAGCACCTGCCCCTCCCCACGCCCTGTGTAGCCCTACACACTACCCTGTCACCTGTCAGGAACACCTGGCATCCCCCCAGCACCCCTGAGCTCCCCACTCCTCACAAACTCCCCACTCCTCACAAATCCCTCTGAGCCCCGCATCAGTTCAGCTCCCTCCCTGCAGCTCCCATTGTGCTGCCCCTGCATCCCCCAGGGCAAGGCACAAGGAGGATGAGGGCTGTCTGGGGATCTTGCCTGGGCTTGCAGGGACAGTCCTGGGCTCACAGGGACTGTCCTGTGTCCCCAGCTGATGCAGTTCAAAGCAGACATCAATGCAGTGAATGAGCACGGGAACACACCGCTGCACTATGCCTGCTTCTGGGGACATGAGCAGGTGGCTGAGGTGAGTGGCAGCACGGGCAGGAGGAGAGCGGGGTGCTAGTGGGACTGAGGGGACATCACGAACCACAGTCCTTGCTCCCTGTTCCCACAGGACCTGGTGGGCAGTGGGGCCCTGGTCAGCATTGCTAACAAATATGGTGAGACCCCCACAGACAAGGCCAAGACGCCACTGAGAGAGGTCCTGAAAGGTACGAGGGTCCCTCAGGACCCCACAACTGACACAGCCTCCAGCCAGCCACAGCAGGCTCTGGGTGCCACCCTCCTCCTCCTCCTCTTCCCCCCCTCTGCAGAGCGTGCTGAGAAGCTGGGCCAGAGCCTCACCAAGATCCCCTACAAGGACACCTTCTGGAAGGGCACAACCCGCACCCGGCCCAGTAAGGACTGGGGGTCCCTTGGGGGGTGCCATGGGTTCCCTGTGCCCTGCTGGCACTGCCTCCTGGAGCCAGCAGCCATAGGCATTCATTCCCCTTCCACTGTAGGGAATGGGACCCTGAACAAACTCGCTGGGATTGACTTCAAACAGCTGAGCCTGAGCCACAAACTGAACGAGAACCAGTCGGGAGAGGTGGGTCCCTCTCACCCCCGGGTGGGCGCTGTCCTGTGCACACCGCTGCGTCCTGGCCCTCCTGGAGGGAGCTCCTCCCCAGCTCAAGGGGCTCCCTTCTCATGGTGGACCCTTGGTCCCATGGGCTCCAGAGCCCCACACAGGGGCCTGGGAGTGCTGGGGACTCTGCACCCTTTTCACAGTGCCTGTGTCTCTGCTCCTCCTGCAGCTGTGGAAGGGGCGCTGGCAGGGCAATGACATCGTCATCAAAATGCTGAAGATCCGGGACTGGACGACGCGAAAGAGCCGGGACTTCAACGAGGAGTACCCAAAGCTGCGGTGAGCGCTGCACCCGGCATGTGCCTGGGATCCCCACCAGCATTTGACCAGGCCACTCCAGCACCTTCTCAGGGCCAGCAGCAGCTCTCAGAGTATGGGGCAGGCAGGAGCCTCCCAGCTCTGTGGGGCCAGGAACGCTCCAGGGTGGTGGCCAAGGGCTGGGAGGCCCTGGGTGATGGCAAAGGGCAGGTGAGTGGGTGCAGGCAGCCCCTTCCTGTTCTTAGGGCTGGCACTTCTCTTGCAGGATCTTTTCCCACCCCAACGTGCTGCCGGTGCTGGGTGCCTGCCAGGCCCCTCCAGCTCCTCACCCCATTGTCATCAGCCATTGGATGCCCTACGGCTCCCTGTACAACGTCCTGCACGAGGGAACCAGTGAGTGCTGGGGGATGGTGTGTTTGGAGGCAGCAGGGGCCTCTCCAGCCACAGCCCTGGCTGGGCTTAGGGTGGGTTGACCCCATCACCCCCTTCCCAGATTTTGTGGTGGACCAGATGCAGGCGGTGAAGTTTGCCTTCGATATCGCGCGGGGCATGGCCTTCCTGCACACGCTGGAGCCCCTCATCCCACGGCACCACCTCAACAGCCGCAGCGTCATGGTGAGTGGGGCACAGCCCCTCTCCCCGGGCAGGGGGGCTCTCAGGGCAGGGGAGCTCCTACTGACCGCCTGCTGTCTCCAGATCGATGAGGACATGACGGCACGGATCAGCATGGCCGACGTCAAGTTCTCCTTCCAGTGCCCAGGGCGGATGTACGCCCCGGCCTGGGTGGCCCCCGAAGGTGAGTGCCCCATTCCCAGCCCTCCCAGACTGGTCCCCTCACCCCCAGTCCCACTCAGCCCCCAGCCATCCCCCAGCCCTGCAGAAGAAACCAGAGGAGATCAACCGGCGCTCGGCTGACATGTGGAGCTTCGCGGTGCTGCTGTGGGAGCTGGTGACACGTGAGGTGCCCTTCGCTGACCTGTCCAACATGGAGATTGGTATGAAGGTGAGGGGGTGGAGGGGCAGAGGAACTGATCTGGGTCAGAGTTAGGGGAGAAGTTCTGGCCATTGAGGGTGGTGAGGCCCTGGCATGGGTTGCCCAGAGAACTTCGGCTGCTCCATCCCTGGAAATGCTTAAGGGCAGCTTGGAGGGGGTGTGGAACCACCTGGGCAGGTGGAAGGTGTCCCTGCCTCTGGGGGCAGGGTCCCAGTCCTGACTCTGGCTCCTCTTCTTGCTTGCAGGTAGCGCTGGAGGGGCTGCGTCCCACCATCCCCCCTGGCATCTCCCCCCACATCTGCAAACTGATGAAGATCTGCATGAACGAGGACCCAGCCAAGCGCCCCAAGTTCGACATGATCGTGCCCATCCTGGAGAAGATGCAGGAGAAGTAGAGAGGAGGCGCCTCCCCCCTCCAGTGCTGCCTTGCGCCCCCCGCCACCCCCAAGTGCCTTTAGCCCTCGAGCCAGGGGGAGCAGAGGACACCCCTGACCCTGAGCCAGCCACGGACACACGGTACAGATGGCACTGCCTGCGCCGGAGCTCTGCAGGCTCCGGACCCCCGCCCAGGGCAGCCCTAACCCAGCCTCTGGGCAGCCCCCAGCCCAGTGCAGCCCCCCTACCCCAGGGCATGGCGTGTGGCTTGGCCCTGCTGCTGGGGGATGGGGCTGTGGGGCCCCCTGTCCCCCTTGCTGGCCAAAGCCCAAGCCAGGACTCAGCCCCCCAAGGCTGGGGGGGAAGGGGCAGGCCAGGAGAGGCCACCTGTGGTGCCCAGCACTGCCCCCGCTTCGCGCTTCACTGGCCACTTCCCTCTGGCCCCACAATGGCCACTGGCAACCAAATAAACTTTTGGTATGGAATCAGCTGCTGGGGTACAGAGTCGGGGAATGGGGGGGGTTGGTTGTGGCTGGGGGGCTGGAGTGACTGGGGGGCTGGGACTCACAGGGGATGTCTAGGACTGAGGGTGAGGTTGGATTGATACGGTGCTGCCTGGCAGCCCACAGAGCCCTGAGCACGAATCACCACCCACAGCACTCCTCTGGTGCCCAGCACAGGCAGGGTACAGGTACAGGGCCCCCTCGGGAGGTGCCTGGTGCAGGAGGGGTGGGCTCAGGGTCCCATCCCTGGCTCCATTTGTAGTGCTGCCTGTGCAGCCCCCAGGGTATTCCCTGTGGGAGACAAGGGGCAGTTTAGGGAGGAAGGAGGAGGAAGAGTGCTGGGTAGTTCCTGTCCCCTAACCCCACTCTGCTCCAGCACTGTCGGGAGCACCGAGCCCCCTGTGACCAGCAGAGGGGGGTGAGCATGTGGAGGACCAGGGCCAGCATTTGTGGATGCAGGACAGGAGCAAGGCTGCCTTCCCACAAAACCCTGCGAGGTGTTTAATGGCACCAACACAACCCCTGCAAACTGCCCAAGCTCCCCATGCTCTACGTGAAGTAATGTGGCTTCTTCACATTGATGCCGTACTCGGCCAGCGCCGGTGTCAGGTCCTCCATGGTCAGCGTGTACTTCTTGTCCTGGGGGACACGGGGCAGGCGGTCACAGCAGGGACAGCCAGGGCTCTGGGACCCCCCAGGGTGCATGGACAGGCGTGTCCCACTCCCAGAGGAGCTGCTGGGCAGCACTAGGGCATTCCCAGCTCCCCACGTTCTGTTGCTCTGCGTCCTCAGACATCCCCAGACACCTAGCATCAAATGCCATTGGCCTTGCAGAGCCCCCGAACCCCAGATATGGCACTAGGAGGCTCCCCAGGACCCCTCACTCCAGCTGCTCCCCAAGCTCAGAGCTGCAGCCACTGCTGGGGTGGGGGGGCACCAAAGTGTGCCCACAAGCTCCATGCTCCCCTCATGTCCCCGCCAGCCCCTCCCCACCTGCAGGGACCACCATAAGCCTGGCAGGTTCTGGGATTTCTGCACCCCGTGTTCCTGCACCCGCTGGCTGCAGGCTCAGCCCCGCTTCCCTCCGTGCCCTCACCTTGCTCTTGCTGCGGGAGCTGCCCGAGGCCGTGCCCTTCATTTTGCAGTGCTGCAGCGCGTCGTTGGCGATGTCTGAGATGAACTTCTGTGCCGCCAGCGAGATCAGGCGGATTCTGCGGGACAGGCACCGTGTCGGCGAGGCAGCAGGGGTCCGTGGGCCCCTCTGCCGGACCCCTGTGGGGTTCCTGCGACTCCCCCCGCCTTGCGGCCACTCACATGCGGGGGTCCGAGGCCTCAAACCCTGCCCGGTTCAGGTAATACCCTGTGACGGCGTCCGGGATCTGGGAAGGGAAGAGTTGGAACAGCTCCACGGCGCCGCGGGAGCGTTTCCACATCCTGTATCCCGCCGCACAGGAGCCGCCCCGCATCCCAGTACGTGGGACCTGCCCCGTGCCCCGTCCCGTCCCGTCCCACAGCAGCCGCCCTGTGTGTCGGTACCGTGGGCGTGTAGTCCTCCAGCTGCATGAGGAAGTCCACGAGCGGCGTGGTGGACACCACGGGCTTCACGTCGCCGTTGGCGGCGGGCGGCACGTACACGCCGTTGGACATGGCCCCGTCCGGGGGGGCGGCCACGGCCGCGGACACCGGCACTACGGGACAGCACGGTCAGCGCCAGGAACCCCGCACGCCGCGCCGGCAACGCGGGACAGCGCGCTCAGCGGGACCCGGGACACCCGCGGCCGCCGCTGCCCCGGCCAGAGCGGCCCAGGGCGTCCCGCGGGGCCCAGCGCCCGCCGCCCCCACCGCGACTCACCGGGCCCCCGCCC